>NC_090845.1:112566749-112631749 GCF_028021215.1 Eschrichtius robustus
AGAAGGTAATGTGGAACAACAGATTAAGGAAGTCTAGACAAATAGGAACACAGGAAATTTATATCTGAAAGGTCCAAGGGAGTCTAGAAACAAACACAACAAATTAGGGCATTTTTCCAAGGAGTTAAATGTTAAACATTTTTCAGGTATGTAGGTTCTTGTCCTAGAACTCTGACAATAGGTAGTGGCTCCACAAATATTAAGACCATGGTACAGAGGTTAAAATTTGCAGAAAATTGGAAGGACCAAGAAGCAAGCTAGAACCCAAGTTGCTGGAGAACATGGATATCAAGGCTAGAATTCAGCCATGAGGAACAAAACAGATGTACAATTAAGGGAACTAAAGAAGAAGGTGGTGTTTGATCACAAGAAAGAATACAAGAGCCAAATTTGGGGAACAGAGCATCAGTTCAAAATTGGACAAGCAGGAAGTTGGCTTGGTGGTAAGTAAGCAGATGATCTAGGAATCACTGGTCTTTTTATTTCTCCTACCCTAGGGTCAGATTGTTTCAGAACCTGTGAAGGTTAGAGTTTGGATATAATGGAAACCAGTCGTGATGTCTGGAGATTCCAGGAACAAGAATCAAACTCAACACTATAGCGTGAACTATTGGAAACATAAAAATCAGGAGGGGCTTCCCTGGTGGCACAGTGGTTGAGAATCTGCCTGCTAATGCAGGGGACACGGGTTCGAGCCCTGGTCTGGGAAGGTCCCACATGCCGCGGAGCAACTGGGACCGTGAGCCACAATTACTGAGCCTGCGCGTCTGGAGCCTGTGCTCCGCAACAAGAGAGGCCGCGACAGTGAGAGACCCACGCACCGCAATGAAGAGTGACCCCCGCTCGCCATGACTAGAGAAAGCCTTCGCACAGAAACGAAGACCCAACACAGCCAAAAATAAATAAATAAGTAAATAAAATTTTTTTAAAAATCAGGAAATGTTTGTTTGTTTGTTTACACTTTTTCTCCTAAAAAATAAACATGAGTTTTCTGTGGTATAAATTTATCTACACATTTTTTTAATGTGACTAAGAAGGCAGTACATTAATGCTATTTTCTGAGCATTTTCCAACTGATGAAAGCGATACCAGATTTTTTTGAAACTCTATAATAATTTTTAGTCAGAGACTATATCTACAGGATAGCTCTGAAATGGTTTAAAATTAAAAGTTAATAATTTATGCTTTAAAAAATATAAAAGTTTAAAACAAGATGATTTCACTAACCAACTTTTAAAAATAAACCTGAACTGAGCAAATCTAGACCTTTCAATCATGTTAATATGGGCAAACAAACTTTCTTTTACTCTTTTTAGTTTAGGCTCCCACACTAGGCACGGGATTGACGGGCAAGAGTGACAATTCTAATGTTAAACTAACCTGGCCAAGTCATTACAAAGAAAATTGATTTGTAAATATATTCTACCTACAAGAGATGCTGGACTGTAGTAAATATATTGCTACTATGGCACTGTAACCTCAATGTTTATATCTATTTTGACTTCTACATTAATTTGTTTTGGAGGTGAATTTTGCATACTTTAGGAATATGGTTTATTTTAGAATATGGTTTATTGCATAATATAGTTCCTAGATATAATAATGTTCTGTCCTGGAAATTTCAACCTGAATTAAACATATATATATATATATATATATATATATATATATATATATATATATATATATATATACACAAAATAATTGAAATTATCTATCTCCAGACTATACAACATATTCAGAATCCAGGAAGGGATCATTAAACAAGATATGCTCAGAGTATAACAAGATCTACCCCCGCAAATGTTTACCCCTGGAAATATTTTGTTTTTATTATCGCTATGTAAATTTAAAAATTAATTTTGTGCCAAAATATTTGCTTTTGTGGCTCAAGAACTCACAGAGGGCCAACACTGATTGAGCACTGATTCATCATTAGGAACTTCTAAGATTCAGAGAAATATAATATTTAAAGTTGGAGGACTCCCCTGTGACATTGAGATTGGGATGCTACTTCTGTCAGATCAAGGATACACTATACACGTGCGTAATGGTAGCTACACACAGTAGCAATTCCATTTTTTCAAAAAAAATCTATAAATGGGATCACCTTTTACTACTCTTTTGACTTGAGGTGAACGTGAAGTAGACTTGACATTTATATCTATTCAGGTCAGACACACTTAACTCTACATGGTGCAATTCCAAGAGTCCCTCAGGAAAGACTGCTCAGTCTTAATGAATGCATAGGCTTGCTTTATGTTTTCCCAAAGCCAAGCAAGGCTCAGTTTGAGCTTGGCTAATATCCAGGTTCGGAGAGCAGAGAAACATGAGATGACTGTGAATATATTAATAAAAAATGCAGAGCACTGGTAGTTTTAAGAAAAGAAGAAAAGAGATAGTAGGTTGCCACTTCAAAAAGTGTCATGGGCATCTAATAAACATGTAGCATATAGACCTAGCTAA
Source organism: Eschrichtius robustus (assembly GCF_028021215.1). Taxonomy (NCBI): domain Eukaryota; kingdom Metazoa; phylum Chordata; class Mammalia; order Artiodactyla; family Eschrichtiidae; genus Eschrichtius; species Eschrichtius robustus. The sequence goes on from NC_090845.1 coordinate 112,569,216, forward strand.
TGCTTAAGCAGCCCTGATAGTTCGTAAGGACCCATAAATGAAGGCTCAAATGTGAGAAAATTTCTGGGAATACAATTTACCCAGGGATCAGGAATATAAATGTACCTCACTTACATCCTACTTTATTAAGTCAAGACCCGGATTTTGAGTAATTTGAGAAATCAAATTTGAAGAAGGCACAGTAGACTCAGTTAAGTAGCAATAACAAAATTTACAAAATACAGTGATTTGCTATTATTTAGATCAAGCCTTTTATTCTAATCCTGTGAAGCTTAACTGACATGTAGAAGTTTAGGCAAGGCACGGTAGGCCAAACTGCTAGAGATGCCATATAGCTTGAAAGGAACTGGCATAGTGACAACTAATGAGGACTTTTTAGTCTGGAAAACTTCCTTCAAATTGTATCAGATCACCAGTGGTGGTTTGGTAACAATGTGAGATCATATTGAGTTTGTTATTAAGATATCAGTAGTTAAATTAATCAATTTTAATTAAAAAAATCTTTAACCCAATATTTAATCTCTCACAAAAGCAAGGAGCATGTATTATAGAATTAAATAAAATGTACTATATACAGGGTGCTGTAGGAAATACAAAATAAATAAAGCATAATATTTTACCTCAAGAAGTTTAAAGTTATTAGAGAAGGTAAACACGTTCACCAGTGCACTACTAACTAATGAAGAAAAGAGTTAGTGCTAAGTCGAAATATATGCTATGATAAAACAGCCTATTAGCCAATTTGTTGATTATTTATAAAGAAAACCTTCCTTAAAGGAAGTTCAGAGGTTTTGGTTCTTGTAGGGTTTTCTTCTTCATTTCCCATAATAGTTTTTCCAAACATTGAGGAAGAAAAGTTTATTTTATACTCAGAGAAATGTTGCTATATTTTTTGCTTCACAGTGGGGAATCTCGCTATAATCCTAAAAGAGAAACAGAAGATATCAAAAAGAGAGAAGCAGGGGCTTCTCTGGTGGCGCAGTGGTTGAGAATCTGCCTGCCAATGCAGGGGACACGGGTTCGAGCCCTGGTCTGGGCAGATCCCACATGCCGCGGAGCAACTGGGCCCGTGAGCCACAACTACTGAGCCTGCGCGTCTGGAGCCTGTGCTCCGCAACAAGAGAGGCCGCGATAGTGAGAGGCCCGCGCACCGCGATGAAGAGTGGCCCCCGCTTGCCCCAACTAGAGAAAGCCCTCGCACAGAAACGAAGACCCAACACAGCCATAAATAAATAAGTAAATAAATTTTAAAAAAATTAAAAAAAAAAAAAGAGAGAAGGACACAACATCCCTAGCATTTCTGCAGTTAGACTTGTTACTTATGTAGTGTATTGGCTGAGGCTTTTTTGTTTGTTTTTTTGTTTTTTAATTTAGTTATTAAATGCTAACATAGTTCTTACTCTGTTTCAGGCACTATTGCTATAGCACCATCTCTTTCTTTGCCTTTCAAATGAACAGTGCTTTCAAGTTGCTTACCTTCTTATTGGTATATTACTTTGTCCCACCCTTCCCTGTTCAACCACTGTAAGAACTCTAGGCCTTTTCTCTGCTGCCCTTAATAAAATACATCTATTTAAAGGATTTGCCAGGTGATGGTATGCAAATACGTGATAACCTAATGATGAGGCAGCAAATGTGTTTAATGGTGTATTTACTAACTCTGATCTATTGGCTGCCCTTCTTAGAGGCACTAGGTTAGAGTTCAGGCACTTTGTTACTCTCTCTCTGTTATCTCATTTAATACCCACTACAACACTCAGAGAGACATGGTATTCTCATTTTACATATGTGGAAACTGAGACTCAAAGGTTCGGATAACATGACTAAGGATTGGTATTTGAACCAAGGCATCTCGGACTCCAAAGCCTGTGCTTTTTCCACTCTTGAAGACATTCTGTCCTAATCCTGAGATGGAGAATACCTGGTATGTATGCTTTCACTCTTCTGTTCCACGTGCTTAGTGGGCAAGGCTGAATAGTCACAATCCATTTCAGCCCAGTACTCTAGCCGCCACTACAAAGCTGACTGAAATTGACATGAGAAATGAGATAGTTGTATCACCCTGGCCATAATCCAAATGTGAAACTTTTCTCATTTTATATGTTTAATGCCTTTAAATACTTATTTTACATGATATGAAATCTATCCACGGTTGTTTGCAGGTAACACTCAACTCAGACTGACGAAAGACAAAAAGAAGACAGAAAAGGGATCAAAGTTCAGTTTTAGCACCATGGCAGATTTTCCAAAAAAGGAATTTTATAGGGTTAAAAATAAGCTAAAACAAGTGTTTTTTCTACATCTAGATCAGCAATATTCTTTGCTGAACCTAGTTGAAAGACAATGTCAAATTCAGAAACAACCTTGAATTCAACCATGAAACGTATATTTTAGAATAATTATCTCACTGCTAAGACATATAAGGATGTAAGGAAGATGTGAGAGCTACCTGTTCATTTCTTTCCCAAGCTAAACAGCAAATGACTTTCAGTCAAATCCATGTATTCATTTAAATGAACCCAAAAGCTCTTGTGCACTATGGGTAGCTGGTTTGCTGCTTTTTTGCATTAAATGCATTTCTAGGACTCTATTTCATAAAACAGGCATATTGTGTAATTATTTTTTATTATTTATTTATATTATATTTTTATTAGTTAAGTTTTAATTTGTAACAGTTAAATCAGTGGGGAATATAGCAATTTAAGGTTATTGGGGATTAGTATGTATTATACTGAAAAATATACATATTTTTTCCACTGTAAGATGTAGCAATAGGGTGATAGCATATGCATTTTTTTCTTTGCAGTATCCTTCCTAAAACTGCCACAAGAATATTCCACTACTTTAATTTAGAACATTTTATTGCAGACGTGTATTAGTAAAAACAGCCTTCTCAACCAACATTTATGTTGAAGTGGTATAGAAACCAAACTGACATCACTGACAAGCAATAAAAATGGTAACAATTACAAAAACAACAGTGACTTCTAATACTTATATACTACTTTTTTGTTTATAAAGCACTCCACATACACTTTGCTCATTTAATCTTCATAATAACCGCTAGATTGCTTATAGTGTAGGTCAGTGGTTTTTCACTTCCAGAAATATGATTCAGCAGATCTGGGTGGACCTGAATCTTACGTATTCATCTTCAGGTAATTCTAAAGGAATATTGGTACCCAGAATTCTGATTCACTCAGACCAGCAAAGTAAGCAGCACCTGGGAGCTTGTAAGAAATGCAGAAACTTAGGCCCCACTCCAGACCTACTGAATAGGAATTTGCCTCTTATCAAGATTGCCTTTATGGAGTTCATAGTCCACTGCAGGGTTTACAGTCATCACCATCATCACCATGGTCATCATCATTGTTATTGTTAGTCTTATTATTATTAAAGCCAGATATTACAAGGATAATAGACGTAGACTGAGGAGGATCGAATGCTTTTAATCGGCAGTGTAGTACAAGAAAAGGCAAGGAAAAGTTAGCGTATTACTTGGGCTTCATAGAGAGAGCGGTCATGGCAAAAGGTACCTGTGGCTGAAGAAGGGTATAGGAGGGAAATAGGAGAAGGACAAGAAAACAGTACTTGTCCCGAAGTGTATAAGTCATTTTCACAAAGTCATAGTGAGTTCATTTTGATAGGTAAAACATTTTGTGTTAGATATAATAGACAATAGGGAAAATAACACATGTGAATGCTCTCTAGCTCCTGCCTCAACATTTTGGTAGTTCTGGCCTCCCTGGGGTTGTGTGCCCAGGGCTTACTCACCTCTTCTGAAGGTTTTAGACACAAGTTCTATCCTGCTGTTGTTATAAGAGGACTGATTCCACATGAATCACCCATCACTTCTCAGGAACTAAGTCTCTCTCACATGAATGTACGAATGGCAGACACACACACACACACACACACACACAAAACTGCTTGACCTAATGCTTCAGGGGTGAAAAGTAAGGCATTCTTAGATTGAATTTCTGCCTGTCCCAGAGTACACACCAGGAACCCATTGCTTATATTGATAAATCTCTTAATTAGATGATGGGATTCACTCTCAACTAGAGAAACAGACTGAGGTGTTTCCTTTAAAGATAAAGCTATTGCAAAGTGTGTGGAGCAGTTTGGTAGTGAAAAAGGCAACTAGGCACAACACCTGGAGCCTCCTTGCATTTGCAGGTGTGAATACACAAACAAAACAATTACTCTAGTCAAGAGGTACTTCACCAAGGCTGAGAGAGAGAAGGGGAAGAATCAGTGCTGATGAGCATTTAACAAATGTCCTCTGAGATTAATTCCCACAAAAAAAGATAATCACCCCCAGCTACACTACTTTAGTATACTTTTCCTGAAACCCCACTGAATTTCTGGAAAAGCAGATGAAGATCATGCTTAGAATGCAAGCAGAAACAAGCACTTTTCTATCTATGAATTTACTGCATCTAAAAATATCTACTGTTTTACTCAGGTAGTCAGCTGTGTTTTGTGCCATTTCTTTCTTTCATCCATCCATTCATTCAATGAGTAGCACCTATACTGTACCCAACTTTATACTAACCACATAATCACATTCAAATGTGTGAAAGAATAAGTCACTGTCCTCCAGGAGTTCATTAGAAAGACATTTGGCAAGACATTCCATCAGATAATTAGAGAAAAAAATAAGTCCGTGTGTTAGAAAACGTGTAATGGAGAGTTGGTGTGTGTGTGTGTGTGTGTGTGTGTGTGCACGTGTGAGCACATGCAGGAAGAAGTCTAAGAAAAATTAGAACATGCAGGATACTTACTAATATGTTGGAGATGAATCATAATTTAGGTCTTGAAAAGAGTGCAGACTTTGCATTAGGCTGCTTTTAAAAGATAACAAAAGAACCTGTTAAAAAGCTGAGAATCCAATTACTAATTAGACCTTTTTTGGCTATAGGATGTCAGTTGTACAGCTTGATATTTTCATTAAATTTGATTGGTTATCCTAGTGTATAGATCATCCACTTTTTTTTACTTCATCCAATAGGTTACTAATACATATTTTCATCCATAAGTTATTCATTACATAGGAAATGCTTGTATGTAGGCAAAATATGTCCTCAAGAGCTCTACAAAGATCTGCTGTCCAGAATAAATAATTCCTCTGCACATATTTTACTATGATCAACAAACAGTTGTCAAAAAGTACCAGACAACCAAGAAAGTTTACTTTTACTTTGCATTTCCTTTTAATGTAGGCAACACAACTAATACTTTTGTGTTGAAAATATACCCTGTTGATATTTACAAGATGCCTTGCTATTAAAAAAAATCAGTTCTCCCTATTTCATGATTGCAATCTCAGAACTCAAGTGATTCCCTTGGTAGATACTTATTAACATCAGATTTACAACTTACTCTCCAATCAAAAGAAAAAGTTCAACATTTTTTCCTCCTGGGGAAACCACTAACTTTAACAGTTTTGTGAACTCATGCCATCAATACGTATTCCTTCTTTTGCAACTTTGATTCAGCTGAAGATGTATAAGACATCAATTTCAATAGCACAGAAACAATATTTACACTGCTTTAGGCTTTATTTTCCTCAGTTGATTTGAGCTGTTATAATCTGAACTCTAAGCATAGCAATCTGACTCTGAGGCTCTAGATTTTGCACAATGTGCTCACCCCAGAGGTACTGTTGTCACAAAACATGTTGGTAGCAAATTATGGGGAGTTCAATGCAAGCCCATCCTCATTATAGGAAGACCAATACAAAGAGTTTCTCTCTGATAATGTGTCCAGGACAAAATCTTGGGCCCAAGCAAGAGAAAATAATTGTCTACTTTTTCAGTCTCATTTTTTATTCTTTATACTTTATGCTCCAACACTACCAATTCCCCTGTGTCTCCTTTGTTTCATAGTTATTCCTTTTTTTAATTTATCGAAGTATAGTTGATCTGCAATGTTGTGTTGGTTTCTGGTGTACAGCAAAGTGATTCAGCTATTTCCCTGTGTCTCCCTTAGCACTGTCCTCTCTGAAAATTCGTTCTTCAAACTCTTCACCCACTCAGCCATTAACACACAACTCTTACCTTAGCTCTTTCAGAAAAGCCTTTTTTTCCGCCTTCAATCATTTCCTCACCTCCACCCAGGCTGATTTAATTCTCATCCCTCTGGTTCTCTTAGCTCTAGCTATGCATATATCATTTTTATAGTGTTTCACCTTAGGTACATAAGGCTAAAATAATGGGGAGTCAAAAAGAACATTTGAAAAACACCTGCCTTAGGAGGATGTCCCATTGAAAATAGACATACAACATCCCAGAGGCCACCCACAAACTACTAGATTTTTCTTTGTTCATCAAGCATGACTAAAATAACAAAACACACTGGTAGTTGGGAGAAGAGTGATAGTGAGAGGAAATGGCATAGAAATCTCTGGGAAGGAGACAGTTCTCACTGATATCCCAACCCAAAGCCTCCCTCATATAGCCAAGCTAGTGTTCTTATCTCCAGGTACCTAGAGGTCTAGGTGGTATTCATACATAAGTTCCTGTGTCTCAACCCCTCTGGAGATCCTGAAGTCCTCATGGTCTCAGTCTTCTGCCTTTGCTACTAGTGATGACATTTTATGAAGCAACTAGGATGGAGAATGTGGTAAAGAAATATTTGCTTTTTCATCCTCTTCTCTCTCTCCTCTGTCTCCGTGTATTTTAGGGTATACTTTGTCTTCAAGGACCAATCACACTTTGGTGTGGCTTGCCCCATATGGTAGAGGATAATAATTCACAACAGAGTGAAACCACAGATTTCTGAAGGATGTTTCCCTCTCCTCCCCTCACCTCTCTTTTCCTCCTGTGGTCTTTTGGAGACCTGAACTTTTCTATTGCATTGACTTTATAGAAAAACAAAGTATTTCATGGATGCTCCAAATCTAAAACCTCTCATTTTATTCCATATAGCTATAAGACAGCAAGGATGTTGGTGTGGAACCCCGTTTAATCATTTTTACTTCAAAGTAGATTTTAAATGCAAACAGTATTTTATACGACTCACAAGAAGACGATGGAATTTTTTAAAGTGCATCTCAGTATATTATACATAGTTGTCATTCCTTTTTTGTTTTGTTTTGTAACAGTTTCAATGAAAAAGTACAAAATAAAGGCCCATTTTCTTGGGTAAATAATGCTGTTTTGAGACCTCTTTATTAAGTATTGGCAAAGAATAATGCCACTTTATATTAACCTGTGACAATGTTTTGACTCACTCTAACTGATATATACGAATTTAACACTTGCTGTTAACTGTTAATTGTCAATACCAAATGACAACCCCCGCCCCCCAAATCCCAGCATATACTTTCTATCCTTATTAACACCATCGAAAATGTATTTATTTAAAGTTCACTGACTGGTAGCCTTGGCTTTGTGCAAGGTGGTAAATTTAGGATATCATTATGTATATTCAGATGAGGCAAATGAAGCACAGAATGTTTAAAAATCTTGGAGGAAAGAACAAAACTAACTGGCATTTCAACCCCTGCAGAAGGCCTGATATCAGTTGGGAAATAGTACCAGAGCTACCCAAGAAGCAAAGTCATCTAAACCTGATGATGTATTGTTTCTGCTTTTCCAGGACTGAATTAGCAGCTTCCATTGGGATCTTTAAATCGCGATCCCTTAAAATTAGATAATAAGGGTTTAGGGTGCAAGCTGGCACCTGGCATTTGTATCCATACTATGCAAAAGTCGGCATTCAAAAAATACACTAAAAATGTGAGATGTCTGCACACTTGTTATTCAGCAGGCAATCTCACAGAGTAAATATTCACGTAGAGCATCACTGTTAAGGCAGCACTGAAATTCTGCAAAAGAACACGGCATGCTCTTCCTTGTGTAAGTTGCATGCCTGGTATCAGCCAAAACCTACTAGGCAAATCAGTCATATGGCCCACCTGTATTCATCACCCATCTTGGAAAGGCACTGGAAACCTTAAGATAAGATTTGACATTGTAACAAAAATTAACAAACAGAAGCCTTAATTAAATAAAGTTGGGAGACCAGAAGGAGGAACTCTCAAGCCCTGTGATGATAGCAGAGCCCAACAAGAAGAAGAAAGACTCTTCTTTTTAACTGGCAAGGACTCAGTCAGTGAAAAGCCACGGACTCTTGGTTTACTCTAGCCCTCCCCACTTCCCTTTCCTCTCTGTAAAAGAGTTCTCCTTCTCTTGCCATTTAGGGAACTTGCACGTGGTTCGCCATGGTTTTAGACTCCAAATTGCAATTCTGTGCTGATCCCAAATAAACCCATCTTCGCTGGAGAAATAGCTGGCAGTCTGTTTGTTTCAGGTCAACATTTTGGTGGCCTATATGAGGACCAGAGAAGATTCCTGATGGCTCCGGGGCTGGTGAGCAAACACGTGCAGTACCCACTATGGAGCCCATTGCTACTCATTGCTTTTCATGCCAACCCTGGAGTTTGAAAGCACGTCTTTCTCCTGGATTCAAGCTCACACACTCTTTGTGTTTGATGCTCTCCAGGCTTACTGAGTATCTATTTAAAGGTTTTGTCTTTCTGGTTAAGGCCTTATTCTGTATGCAAGTACTTGTTTGGCACTCCGGTCTGACTTTGAGAAGCTGAAGCTATTTCACTGAAGCTGGCTAGTCTTCAACCTTTTCCCTTTGGAACAGAGGCTGCTTCTCCTGGAGCTGGCTAGCCTTCAGCCCATTCCTGTGGGAACAGTGATTGTTTCTCTGAAATGGCGCCGGGTTTTTCAGTCTTTGGCCTATTTCTTTGGAAAGGCTATCTTCTGGAGGTGGGCTTTAAAAAAAAGCTTTCAGCCTGGCTCCTCCAGGACAGAGCCGTCTCCTTAAGACTGGCTGGGACTGGCTTGCAAAATGTTTGAATTGAGTTGTTTGTGCTGTACGCTGTTTGAAAACTGTTCTTTAGATGAAAAACCTCTAGGAAATGGAATCCCAGTTATCTAAGTGTTTTAAGTGTGCCCCCCGCCACCAGGGACTACAGCCAACTTTTATGTTTAAAAACTGTGGTCTTTCCCATATGCATTTCTAACTAAAAGGATTGACCTGACCCAAGGCAATTTAGAAATATCGATGGCCATTATGGGGAACTTCTGAAATCCCCAAACTTAATTTCCTTAAAACCAAATTAGATTACAGTAGCTCAGACAACTTCCAGAACTGAGTGGTATGCCCTATTTTGATTGGCATTTTTGAGAGTTCCCAGTGTTATCAGGAGTCTAAAATTGCCTCTCTGCAAAATAAGATGTTAAGATTAACTGAGGCAAACAAACAAGTAAAGAAAGCCAAAGTGGCTCCCAAAGCCTCAGGCTCTTCTTCCTTGGCTCCTCCTCTGGTGCCATCTTGTCTCTCTCCCTCGGCTCCCCGTGGTCAGACTTCTCCTGCACCATCTTCTTCCTTCCCTTCTGTGCCGCTTATGCCCTCAGTTCCTCCACACTAATTCTCCCGCCAACCTTCTCCCCTTCTCTGAAACTCTTCCCACTGCTATTTCCTCTGAACTGGTTAGAACACATCACTTTAAAAATGAAGCCTTCTGAGGATCCAAAGGCTAAACCCTTAATTTCTTACACTCCCTGGAATAAAGCTGAACTGAGAGCCTGAGTCAAAGATTTTCCCAAAGTAACCAAAGATCCTCACAGACTTGCTGAAGAATTTTATACTGTCATCCAAACTTATCAACCTTGTTTCTCTGACTTACATCAGCTAGTTCATATGCTTATCTGTAAAGGCCAGGCCTGGCATTGGATGAAAACCACTAATTGGGAAAATCCTGACTCTCAGATTACAACTGGGAGTCCAGCTCACTAACTTATTATAATGATTAGGTTCCAGCAATCACTAGGTGACTTCATCAAGCAACTCCTAGAGCTTTTCCAAAGGCTGTTGATTAGAACAAAATTCAGGCTTGCACACAAAAATCTGAAGAACTTGTTCATGAATATTATAATCAACTTCAGATTGTTTTTATAGAAAATTTTGGTCTTCCTTCAGGTGTTGATTCTACCCAGGTAGGTTTTAACTCTACATTTATTAATGGGCTGTACTGGGACCTTTCCCTTCTAGTAAAAAGGACCAGGGAGTAATAGGAAACTATGTCCACTCCAGATTTACTTACTCTGGCAAACTTGTTCTCTTGTACCCTAGATGACTCACTTACAAGGAGGACCACAAAAAGTCTTCAACTCCAGCAAAGGAAGGCTCCTAAGCGATAGCAAAATCCTCCTAGTTTCTGCTATTATTGCAAAAAGCCAGGACATTGGAAAAGAGACTGTTACAAATTTAAGCATTTTATGTGCCTTCAGCCTTCTACCCAGCCTTTACAATGTCCTCCCAATTCTCAATGGCAGGGCTCCAAGGAACTACCTACATGGGCTCTTCCTAATAATCCTCCCTCTTAATCAGCGTGGAGAAACATTTCTCCAGATTGGAGATGAGTCTCTCCAGTCCTAATTGACACCAGGTAGGCTGAGACTTCTTAGAAAAGTATCATGCCAGAATTTCTTTCTCTAAAAAGGGGGGAAATAATTCTAAAATATGATAGTAGTCATCAAAGTAACCAACCAGGTGAATTAAATGACGCTTTGACAACTTTATTTGTTCCATCTCTGATGGTACCAGAGCAGATTCTGGAAACATCAATCACTTGTCCAAATTGAATCAGCTGCCACTTTCCTTACGGGCAAAATCTCCAACTGATGTTGGCAAAAGTCACGGCACACCTCCCATCGGGATTCAAATAGACACATAAAAACCTCTTCCCAGAATTAATCAATACCCTATAAGTAAAGAAGCCCTTCAAGTCATAAAGCCCACAACAGAAGATTACAGGCTCAAGGTCTCATTATCCCTTGTGCTAGCCCCCGTAACTCTCCCATTTTACTGGTGAGAAAACCTAAGGGCTGAGGATGGAGGTTTGCCTAGGATCTCCAAGCAAATAAACAACGTTGCTATCCCTCAACACTCTGTTGTTTTTAACCCTCATACATTAAGAACATCCATTCCCACCAGAAGTAAATTCTTTACTGTAATTGGTTTATCCAGCACATTCTTTGGTATTCCAGTTGATGAAGCTAGCCAATATCTTTTGCCTTTACTTGGGAAGAAAAACAATTCACCTGGACATTAATGCCTCAGAGTTATACTGAGAGTTCTTATTTCTTGCAGATCCTGAAGGCTGATCTGGATGACATAAAGTTCCCTAGAGGTTCTACTTTGTTGCAATATGTAGATGATTTGCTTCTTTGCTCTCCTTCTCAAGACTCTTCACAGGAATACAGTATCCATTTGTTAAAGCTTTTAGCCTTAAAGGGACATAAGGTCACAAAAGAAAAATTGCAGTTTGCCCAAGTCTAGGCTCAATATTTTGGGCATGTGATATCAGAACAAGGGATACACCTAAATCCAGGTAGACTTCATTGTGTCCTAAACTTCCCAAAATCTAAAACTAAGCACCAGCTGTGAGGTTTTCTCAGCCCAATTGGTTATCGCCAAAATTGGATTCCAAATTTCTCTCTTATAGCCAAACCACTATATGTTCTACTCAACAATAATAACCCCAACTCCTTACAGGAAGAATCAGAAAACAAAGCCTCTAAGGCTTTAAAGGAGAGTTTGATGAAGCCACCTGCCTTTGGGTGGTTATTATTATCAGATCTCCCTTTTCTTTTCTGCATATGAAAAGCAAGGGAATGCCGTCACATTATTCAAGCGAAATCAACAGAGAACACAACACCACCTATCCATGATGTGTTATAGCTAGCAACTGGACCCTATGGCATGGGGATACCACACTTGTCTTACAGCCACTACGGCCACTGCTTTTTTGATGAAGGCCACCAATAAATCACTGTAGGATCCCCTTTAACCATTTTTTGTACCCAATGCAGTAGAAGTTCTCCTGAATTCTCATCACACTGGACATTTCTCAGCCTCACCTCCTATGAAGTCCTTTTGTTAACTACCTCTCACCTAACTCTTTCACAGTGTAATAACCTTAACCTGGCTAATCTTCTCCACTCCATCAACAATGAAGTCCCTCACAACGGCTTAACACTGATGGATCACCTCCTGATTCCTCATAACAATCTACAGGAAATTTCACTGGGTAATGTGACTTCTCATTGCTCACAATGATTCTTATTTAAAAGGTGACAATGGCAAATATTATGCTGAGTACGCTATTACAACTCCTTTTGATGTTATTGAGGCAGCATCTTTATGTATGGCTACTTCAGCCCAACTGGTTGAATGATACACTCTTACATGGAGATGTATTTTAGCCAAGGACAAAACTATCAATATTTATACTGATAGTAGATATGCTTTTGGAGTAGCTCATGATTTTGGAACGTTGCGGAAGCAATGTAGCCTCCTTGCTTCTGGTGGAAATAAAATTTTAAATGGCCTCTATGTTCAGGAATTACTGAATGCAATATATTTATCTGCCACTTTAGCTATTATTAACATTCTGGTGCATTCTAAACTTGACTCTCTGGAAGCTACAGGAAATCACCTTGCTGATATTTCTGCGAGTAATGCTGCCCTTAAAGCAACCAACAGCAGCCAAACCTCTGTCATGGTCCAAAGGGATATTTTCCCAAATGATAATTCAGAAAAACTGGCTACAGAGGCCCAACAATTGGCCTCAGAAAAGGAAAAACAAGGTTAGAAATTCAACAATTGCTGGTTTGATTTAAAAAGGGAAGCTCTATTTTGGACCAAATAAGAACCCAGTCCTACCGGAGGCTCTAAAAGTCCCACACTTCACCACTGTACATACGTTAAACCATTGATCTACTGACAAAAACAATAGCCTTCATGAATCAATATTGGTGGGGAAAGATTAACAAGGCCACAAAAAGTGCCTACCTCACTAGTCCCATTTGTCCAAAGTACAACCCAGGGAAGGCTGTTTGTATTGCTCCCAGACATTTTTAAACTACCTAATGGACCATTCAAGGTCTGGCAAATGGATTTCATATAACTTTCTCCATTTCATAGATATAAATATGTTTTAGTCATAGTCTGTATGTTTTCACACTGGACTGAAGTCTTCCCTTACAGACAGGCTACTGCCTCTTCTGTGGCTAAAGGCCTTTTGAAAATGATTATCCCTACCTGGGGAACTTCTCTCAAACTTCATAGTGATCAAGGAAGCCATTTACCTGGCCAGGCGCTTTGACAAATCTGTGCTGTTTGGCCAGTTTTACAACACTTTCACTGCACTCACCACCCTCAATCCTCTGGTTTAGTCAAACACACTAACAGCATTATTAAGACTCAATTGGCAAAATTTGTAAAGCCTCTCCAAATACCTTAGCCACAGGTATTGCCATGATTCTTCTAAATCTCACATCCACCCCTATTGGAATTCATAAACTCTCACCCTTTGAGATAGTCACAGGATGCCCAATGCACTTGGCTACTGCTTCTTTTGACCCACAACTGATAAAAGGAGAGATACTCCAACATTACAAAGGCCTAATTATTTTCACTAAAAATAACCATAATTTGGTAGAGCAATCTTTTCACAGTGTGCCCTTGGGAGATAAACACCTTAAGCATCATAACTTGCAACCTGGAAATTTCATCTACTGGAAAAAAAATCCTCCAGAAGGACTCTATTCAACCTCACTGGAAAGGCCCCTATCAAGTACAGCTAACCAACCCTTGTGACACTAAACTCCAAGGAATAGAATCTTGGATACACATGATACACCTAAAGAAAGTGCAGAAAACTGAATGGACCTGCACATCATCTGGCGACCTGAAAGTAAAGGTTTTCCAGTACTAAAGCAGATGACATCTGATGAGATAGCTTTCCCAAGATATCTGGAACAGGCCTGTTGGAAGTTTGTCACCAAACCTTTGATGATGACATACACTTCAGATGATCTCCAATGTCTATGATCTTACTAACATATGGACTTTAGATAAAAAGTACCTGAGGGTTCTCCCGCCTATTCCTCCTTGTTTCTAGAATGTGACCTTCATAGGTTTCCAATCTGTGCACTTTCCCTCTTACATGAGACACTACATCCAGGAAAGGTCCTTCCAGACACTGAAGAAAAAAATGCCTCTGAAACTAGAAAACCTGACTCTTGATCAGCAATGCTTTCAGAGAAAGATCTTGATCAAAAGGCAGAAATGTAAAAAAATTAATAAACAGAAACCCCAATTAAACAGAATGGGGAGACCAGAAGGGGGAACTCTCATATTCTGCAACAATAGCGGTGCCCACAAGAAGAAGAAAGACTCCTCTTCTTTCTTGTCAAGGACTCAGCCAATGAAAAGCCATGGACTCTTTGTTTACTATAGCCTTCCCAACTTCCTTTTTACCTCTATAAAAGTGTTCTTCACCTGCCTTGCAGGGACTTGCACAAGGCTCGCCATGGTTGCAGACCCTGAATTGCAATTTTCCACTGATCCCAAACAAACCCATCTTGGCTGGAGAAATATCTGGCAGTCTATTTTTTTCTGGTCAATAACATAAATGTCACTACTTCTCCAGGGACACTGGCAGATGATTTATGTACAGATGTCTCAGTATCCCCATGGATAGCAAAACCTGTGGAGGCTCAAGTCCTTTATATAAAATGGTGTAGTATTTGCATATAACCTATGCACACCCTCCGGAATACTTTAAATCATCTCTAGATAACTTATAATACCTCGTACAATGTAAATGCTATGTAAATAGTTGTACATACAATGTAAATGCTGTATAAATAGTCGCCAGCATTTGGCAAATTTGAGTTTTGCTTTTGGGAACTTCCTGAATTAATTTTTTAATAGTTTCAAGCTGCAGATGGTTGAATCTGCAGATGTTGAACCCGTGGAAACAGAGGACTGATTGTACTGACTCTGACAGTGACAGAGACTAAGAGCTTGCCAAATCAAAACAGCCTCCTTCCATGACATCTTTACCAGTTTACGCCATACTACTAAAATTTCAGAAATATCATAGAAATTCCAACCTATTTTTATGAGTCCAATTAGGAGTTTTTTGAATAAACACTGACAAAAGATGCTACCAGTAGGCCACTCCCAAAGAATAAGAGAATTAAAAGGGATATACACTATACCTCTCCAACAATTGGTTAAAAATTAAATAATTCACGTAGGAAATTTGATGATTTACAGATAAGTAACTTGACTAATTATTTTTACACTTCCAAGTCAGCAAAATTTTATTTAGCCAATAACCTGTGGCCATGCAAGCGGCAAGAACTGGGGTGAAAGATAAGAAGGAAGCATAATATGTCACCCTTGATCTAGAAGAGTTTCTAATCTCATTTGGGAGATAACACTGAGACATATGAAAAAATTAGAAAACAAAAGAAGATAGTATGGACGCAAGTGCCAGATTGAGTGGTACAAGTAATTGACTACTTGACACTACCAGGACCCATAAAACCATTTATCTATAGTCGATCTTTAAATTGTTCAAGCCAAAGATTTCTCCTTAAATAATCTAGTTAGATCTTTATTGGTATCTCATATCGAATAAAGATGCTAAATTAACACTGTCCCCCAAATCATACTTGGAATAACTCATCAAAAGACACTTTAAAACAATCAAACCAAAATTATACCAAGGAAGGAATTTGTATTACATATAAAACAATGTCAGATACATTAATGGAGAGTAGGCAGTGGCATAATCTAGTTACACCCAAATCTCCAGATGTCTATCACCATGTCAACAAAGCCTGGTTCCTATTTTCTTTGCCACTCAGAAAACATTTCTAAATCTTAACCATAAATAACTCTACTAGTTTGGTGTGATCAATAATTGACACCTTTTTTTCCCACTAATGAGTTGGAAACCAACTGAGGCCTAAACAAGGAGCAAGGCAGCTTTAGAACTAAATGTCAGCATTATTACTGATGGAGCTATTGAAGAACTTGCATTAGGTGTGTGTCAAAGGTGGAATTCTTAATGCTGAACCCCAGTAACAGACACTGTGTGGTAAAACGCTAGCCTCTCCCTGCAGGGAAATAGCTAGGCCTTGAAAGACTTAAGGCACAAAGTAGCTGAGTAAAATGAATGTTCTCTGCAGAGAGACTGAGATTAAAGAGAAAGGGAGAGAGTGCTGAGTTCTGCATGCCCAGTTCTTTCTCTTGAGTCTACCAATTGGATAATTAACTCTTCTTCCTCTGAGAGAGGGATTCGATAAGGGAAAGCACAGAGAAGCCTAACTGATGTTCCTATACAGAGACATTCAGGACAAAAGAGATGTTTTAGATGTTTCCTGCTCTTCTCCACCCCTCGTAACATATACTTTCAAGCACACCTTATTCCACGAAAAGGTAATATTGATACAAAATATAGGCAGTATGAGTAGTGCTAAAGAACTCAGGCTCTGGAATGAGACACAGGAAGGTACGAGTTCCAGCTCTATGACTTACTAGCTGTATGACATGAGGCAAGTTAATCTTAGAGTTTCCATTTCCACATCTGTAAATAAGAGTATAATCATAATACCTAATCTATAGAGTTATTTTGTGACGATTCTATTAGTTAATCCATGTAAAGCACCTAGTAGACAGACATGTGATGAAATACTCAGCGATTTTAGCTTCAAAGACTAAAATGATTTTAGTTTACAAATGAGTCTGTGTAGTATGATCAGAAGCTTCACCTGTCTAAGTAATCTGTCCCGATATTCTTCCATATTTCCCTAAAATTATTACTATAAAAAAAGTAACTTTTTGTTACTAAATTTAGGTTGTGGGTCTCCAGAAGAGAGGTCATTTTCAAATGATTAACCCTTCAGAAAGATAACCCAGAAGTACATGGCATCACATGATCACAGTAGTTTGGTTTCATTGATTAGTTTGCCAGTAGAGAGTAGGGTTCTAATAGGGTAGGGCATGAATACATCAGATTTTTATAAGAAAGAGGTTTAGGAAAGTTTGGATGGCAAGCTTGGCTGTAAACAGTCTAACAGCAGGGATCAGGAAGATGTAAAATACACTTTACATGTGGGAATTAGACCTTCCTTAGATAGAATGCTTTAAGTGAAGTAAGTAAAAATTTTACTTTTTTTCATCATTATGTCTTGGGCAATTCTAAAATACATGAGAGACACATGTGTATCTAATACAACTGGCTCTCCGTGGAGTACTATAATTTGGGAAGGTAATGGTATCTGTGCCACTAGAAGTATTTCTTAACAACCTATTGGAGACCAGCCGCTAACTATGCCTTCAGATACAACTTACGATGGTTTTCCTACATTATCTTGTATATGACTACCAAATTCTCAAAAATTTATAAAATCCTTTTCCTGTAACATAACTGCATTCAGCTAACTGTGATTCTAAACACATTTACCTGATTTCCACTGATACTCTTCTACTTGGCTTAGCTGTTTAGGAACAGATTGAGTTTGATTATATAGAAGTAAAAAAAAGAGCTCACATAAAAGACAAGCGAATTCATCCTAGAAGTTTCCTATTCCCTAATGTACATTCTTTTCTTATTTAATTACTAGCTCCTGGCTGTTCACTTTTTCACCTAGTTTCCATTAGCTCCAACTTGTCCAAATAGCTCGTAGAAAAGAAATGCACTGTTATTGTTAAATACAGATTTGAGAAAGCACATATTTAATAGTCATTTTTAATTGTAGTTTCTTCAATTTACTAGCCAATCCATTTTGTTTCTGATCTCTCTGTGATATAATCATAAAGGCTTCCCATTATCTGTGCCCCTTTATAATCTCTGACTGCTTCTGCGGGCACAAATTCATTTCACTTTCCTGCTGCCTTTATCTCTTTCCTAAAATTCTTGACTGATGCAACAGACTTTTATTTTATTCCATTTTCCTTTTCTCCTCCTGCTTCCAGAACAGATTTTTCTTTACCTAGAGATCTTTGAACAGTCCTTTGGGAGGCTGCACTGAATTTGTCTTGCTCTTTACGATTCCTCCAAAAAAGAAAAATACAATCTGTTGTGCTTTAATTATAATTTCCCTTAGGATATGCTACTCTTCCATAGTCAGGAAGTTTAACACTTCTTCCTAGCAAACCATATTCACTAGATTGCTTAGTTCCTCCAAATCTTAAAGCATGTTGTAGTCTGAAATTCCATTTCTAACCCAGTTTAAGTGGTCCTGGTCACTGGTTTCCTGCCAACTGAGTTTCCCACATTTCCAATCGATTTCCCAGGTTAAAATTGGTTTTCTTCACAGCCAAGAATTGACTAAGATCCATTAGGTTGGGTGCATTTGTTACTCATATATCTAGATATATTCTGCTTCTTCAAATTCAAATGACTTGGATGGAAGTAAGTCTATATTAGTAAAGTCTGGATAAAAGAACAGTTTAAACACAGTGGTTTCACTTTAACATATGTTAAAGAGAACACATCTGTAAAATAATTCTTAAGAAATTTACTAAAGATATTTTGTCAAACAAAAGCTATTTTGAACTGCTTTAAAGGAATAGAGTAAGAATGATAAACACTTTTTATGTTAAATAAACAAAAATAAATAATTCAAAAGTGCTAAAAATTTATATTTTCTTAATTAAAGCAGATAGATGTTATCTCTCCAAAATATATAGCATGTATTTTATATAATACTCAATACACATATATTTGATATATAGATATACACACATACACATAAGACCTTTAAACCTTTAAACCCTGGTTGAATTTTAAAATTCCTATTTATTCTTCAGGTCTCAGAAAAAAAATTCCCTCTTTTATTTCAACCTCACTATGCAAGCAGTTAGCTGTTCTCTCCTCTGCGTTCCCTTGGCACTAATAAATACCTGTGAAACAGCACTTATGATATTATAGTGGAATTATTTAGTCACAGCTGGCTGTAATCTCCTTAAGGGCAAAGAATATATCACGTACATTTCTGTGACCATTCCATCTCTAGCGCCTGGCATAGTAACTGACATTTAGTAGATGTTTAGTATAAATCAAAACAAAATCTCCACATTCATTGCTTGAATTATAAGTGTAAATTGGTAACGTCAGAAAGGAATAAGTAAATTTAGATGTCCGAAAAGAGCAAAACCACAGCAGCTATCCCAGCCAAAGTACTTGATCCAACACAGGCTGTCTACTGTTGTGGGAAATGACGAAAAGTAGATTTGAGTGCTTTCATTGTCCTTGCCATGACTCTCATGATGTATCTTTATGAACCTATCAACTTAAAGTTTGGGGTCAATACAGTATAACAGATGAAAAGGAAGACATTTCGGGAGAAACTGTAAGGTTTTGTGGAAAACATTTGCCCAGGTTTCCTCATATCATAGGTATTTTCTATCCTATATCCTAGTATTTGGAGACTGTTAATGGCACAGGCACAGATACTTCCTAGACTGATCTTATGAACAACAGACTGAGTCTTTGGGTTATGCATTTCCTTCAGTAAGGCAGGAACAAAGAAACGGTTTCACAGAAACTTAGGTAAAATCTCTCATCGCGACCCTCAATCTGGGTTTTTAGTTAAACATAGGCTGAATATGAGCCAGGAACTTAATGAAGCTTCAGAAAATTAGGTTGTTTCAATAAACTTAAAGCATTCTATCTAAGGAAGGTCTAATTCCCACATGTAACTGGTAATCAGGCTAGACTGACACACTATTAGAAGATCACTGACAAACTAAAGAATAATCAAAGGAGGACATCCAGGACGTTGAGGGGTCTGGGGAAAAAAATGTCAAATGAAGAACATTTGAGAAAAGCCATGACAGGAAAAGACAAGAAGTGGAAGCGGGGTTTATGTTACCTGTTTAACTATAAAATCTTATAGGCAACCAAGTGGAAGAAAGATTTAATTTTCCATTGATACTCAAAGAGCAAACAGGAACAATGACTCAAATCATAACAAGCAACTTTTTGAGTGCCTATTATGTGCCAGGCACTTCACATATATCATCTCATTTAATACTCATAGCAAATCTATGAGTTATGTGCTAAGATTATCCCCATTTTCTTTTTATATATATATATATAATATATTTTAATTAATTTATTTATTTATTTTTGGCTGCTTTGGGTCTTCGTTGCCGCACGCAGGCTTTCTCTAGTTGCAGCGAGCGGGGGCTACTCTTCGTTGCAGTGGGGGGGCTTCTCATTGCGGTGGCTTCTCTTGTTGCAGAGCATGGGCTCTAGGTGCGCGGGCTTCAGTAGTTGCAGCATGTGGGCTCAGTAGTTGTGGCTCGCGGGCTCTAGAGCACAGGCTCAGTAGTTGTGGCGCACAGGCCCAGTTACCCCGTGGCATGTGGGATCTTCCCAGACCAGGGCTCGAACCCGTGTCCCCTGCACTGGCAGGTGGATTCCCAACCATTGCGCCACCAGGGAAGTCCCTATCCCCATTTTCAACATGAGTAAATGAAGAATCAGAAAAGTTAAGTCACCTGCCTGCGGGCATACATCTAAGAGGCAATAGAGATGGGATTCTGGATATGTCAGAGTCAAGGGCACCTTCTCCTCCTATTACATCCTGTTTTCTCTTGGATCAATGGTACTCAGAACTGTATGACAACTTTTTAAAGTAATGAACTCACCGCTGCTGAAAGTGTTAAGGTCAAATGTCTGTAGCTGACATAGATACTCTAGAGGGGGCTCTTGGAATGGATGGGGGTTATATTGGAGTAAAGCATTTAAATGTACGCTCTGGAAAACCGTAAGAATTCTATGAAGCCTCATGGAGGCTGCCATGCTCTAAGCTAAATGAGAGAAGGGCTCTGAAATGTCCATACCCTCCCTTCTCTCAATCAGAGCCATTACACTTTCATCTGAAGCCTAGCATTACTGAGTAATGACTATACACTAGGCACTGTTTTTAAAACTTTACATGTATTAATCCCTTTAATCTTTACAACTACACTTTAAGATAGGTACCATTATTTTCCCCATTTTACAGATGGTAAAAAAAAAAACCCCATAAAAACAAACAAACCAAAAACTGAAGTCATGAAGAAGTGAAGGTACTTAACAAGTTGAGTATGTGGTAGAGCTAGGATTTGAGCCCAGGCTGTCTGGTATAAGAGTCTTTACTCCTTACAAAATATGCCAATCAGTCTCCCAATTTCATTATAAATATCACATTTCCTTGAAAGAATTTATATGAACAAAAAGTGATATAAATTAAAAATCGGTTGAAAATTACTATAATTACATCCTCTGGCGTTTTCCTTAGAATTCTAAAAATCTGTGATTTCAAATTTCATTGGTTCAATAACACTCCTCTAGGATGGGCTAGGAACACCCTATGACTTTTTGTACCCAGCTAAGACCTTGGCCACAATCTTTGACTGCAGACTTGAATGGTGCCCTTGGCTTTGCTAAGCCATGACTTTCTGGGTTTGACCCTGGCTGTACCTGCACACTCGCAAGTTACCACAGCCTGACTTGGTCTCCTGGTTCCAGAATTTACTCCCTGGCAGTTGTCTTCTTTACCTAAGTTCTGAGCCATTTGAGGAAAGAAGGCCAACCACTGAAAACCAAAGACATCTTTGCAACTAAAAAGTTTAAGTGGGAAGATATAACTTCGGGTGAAAGCCAAAATGAGCTTGAAAAATCTTTCCCCTGCTCCAGTCTAAAACTTGTAACAATCTATTTGAGGGGACATTTGAGTTTATTATATACATAATTGTACGTATAGGTTGCTGCCTCCTACTGGTCTTGGAGAAGAACACATCTCCCACCCTCAAAATTTTGTGATGTTCATCAGCTCATTATTCTTTTGCAAAGTGGAATATAACATAAAAAAAAGGACAGACAGATTTTCTACAGCATACTGTGGCACCTTCAGTGCCTCAATTTTGCTAGAACATGAATTACCCAACTTGGGGAGTCCACTGAAGCAACAAAGCACCTAAAATTGTATTTCCTCACTCAGAGAGCCATGTAAGTGACTGACATTAAAAAAAGCAAGAGTAAGTAAAATTTGATCATCATTCCTTCTCTGTCCAGAGGCTATAGAGATTTGGGGAAATGCAGGTAACTAAGTGTGCCTAATACTTAAATTATTAACTATATTATCAAAGCTGATGTTTCAATTTACACTAAGCGTCACCCGTTAGACTCATTTGTTTGTACCTGTAGATTTATGAAAAGGTATGCATCTTAAGGACAGAGAATATGCCATGTCTTTGAAACTCGAGATACTAGGACACCTTCTAGTCACACATAAGTAATAAGATCTTAAAGAGAATGAATAAAAAACATTGCGAAGAGTGGTAGCATTTGTTATAATGTTCCAACCAATGAACTACTCAGTGACAGACTAGTCATTTCCTCTCAACCATATTGAAACAAACAATAATTTATTTCAAACTGGTTAAGTTCAGTCTTGCAGTCATATCCTCTATGTCCTCCCTTCAAATGTCGAACTTATCACTGGTATTACTATGCATACTGATTCTTTAATCTCCTGCAATTTTACACTTATAAAATAAAACAAGAAGATCCAAGAAAGAAAAACACCGACTTGCCAGTTTAAACAAGCAGCCAAATGAAAGACATGTAACTCTGGGGAGCATAGGATAATTACTGCCTAAGATCAGAGATTCTTGATAAATTGACTTTTTGAATGTGCAGCAGCATAAACTGAATGAACATTGCCTTGAAAATTGAAGATTAAAATTGGACTAAAAGTTTTTCCTAGGAGCTGACACCCAGAGAAGATGCAATCATCAAGAAGTAGTAAATAGCTGTCTCTCATACTTTCAGGGACTTCAATAACTTTCCTCCAATAGCTGCAATACCATCAGGGGTATCTTTACTCGTGAATGCAAAGTTTGTTTAAACAGAATATAAAATCATCATTAAAAATGAAATGAAAATGTTGAAACTATACAGTAAACTGAAGAGACAAATTATTATGTAACAATTGAGAAATTATTATTTGTACTTGACTAAATAGTGTATGGGGGTATACAATTTATCCCAGTAAATTTAAATTTTTCAAGAAACACAGTATAATATTCAGAAAAAAAGTTTACTTATGTTAATGCAAGAAAGATATTTTTTTAATTTATTTATTTTTGGCTGCCTTGGGTCTTCGTTGCTGTGTGCAGGCTTTCTCTAGCTGCGGCGAGCAGGGGCTACTCTTTGCGGTGGCTTCTCTTGTTGCGGAGCATGGGCTCTAGGCACGTGGGCTTCAGTAGTTGTGGCACATAGGCTCAGTTGTTGCGGCTCGTGGGCTCTAGAGTGCAGGCTCAGTAGTTGTGGCGCATGGGCTTAGTTGCTCTGTGGCATGTGGGATCTTCCCAGACCAGGGCTCGAACCCGTGTTCCCTGCATTGGCAGGCGGATTCTTAACTGCTGCACCACCAGGGAAGCCCGAGAAAGATTTTAAACACATGGCAGAGTTTCTTCTATCAGATTTTAGAAAATCTCAAGGCAAAAATAGCTTTTAAAAATCAAGTCCAAGGGGCAATTAGACAAGATATATCAAGAGCATCAAATATATTCATACTCTTAACCAAGCTGTACAGAAACCCCTTCCTATGATTTAATTCTAATCATATAAATTTGTAAACAATGGTTTATGTAAAATACTGTTCAAAGACATGGAGGACACAATTCCTAGAGGAAAAGGAAAGATTTTGTGTATATTTGAAGTTTTACATTAAGTTTATAAGGAAGCGACTTCCCTGGTGGCCCAGTGGTTAAGAATCCGCCTTCCAATGCAGGGGATGCGGGTTCGATCCCTGGTCGGGGAACTAAGATCCCACATGCCGCAGGGCAACTAAGCCCACACGCCTCAACTACTGAGCTTGCGCACTCTAGAGCCCACGTGCCACAACTAGAGAGCCCATGCACCACAACTACTGAGCCCATGCGCCACAACTAGAGAGAAGCCTGTGTGCCGCAACTAGAGAAGCCCACACACTGCAACGAAGAGCCCACCCACTGCAACAAAAGATCCCGCATGCCGCAATTAAGATCCTGTGTGCCACAACTAAGACCCGATGCAGACAAATAAATAAATATTTTTTAAAAGTTTATAAGGAAAATAACCAGTAAAATCTGAGTCACAGTGCTTTAGGTGAACCCATTAGTACCCATGGGCTATTGAGGCCTAGGAAACCTTGGAACTGGAAAGAGAATACTATGAAAACTTAAATTCCCATATTTTAGAAGGATATTTAAGGATATGGGAAAGTTTTCATAATATATTTTTATGCAACAAGAAAGATAAGTATCAACATGTTAATAATGGTCACCTCTGAACAGTAAGAATATATATATGTGTGTGTATATATATATATCTCCAGCATTTCAGTACTCAAAATTAACCAAAGGCTTGCAGGAATCTGGAGAGTTTTTAATCAAGAAAAATGACTGAATAGCAGCTAGAACAGCAAGATTTGTAGTGTTTTAAATTGCCTTATTCCTATAACCCCCTCCCAATCTCCATGGTAGCATTGAAAGCAGGCACAATCATGGTGAAAAGCAGCAGTCTGGTAACAACTAGAAGGACTAGAAAGGCTAGATTCTCCTTCAAAGATAAATTCCGCTGATTCACTTTGTTATAAAGCAGAAACTAACACACCATTGTAAAGCAATTATACCAGGGAGGTAGAAAAAAAAAAGATAAATTCCCAGATAACTGTCATTATTTGATTTGGAGGGTGGTTCCCTAGAAGACACCACTCACAAGTCAGCCTTTATTTGACCAGATTTGGAGCTTGCCCAGTGTGAACAGCCTTTTTCCTGGGGGAGTTAAATGAGTAAATCATCAGAGGCAATTCTTGAATATCTCAGCTGTCTGAGGTAGTAAATAAGAGATGGAGCAAACACTAGGCTAATCCAAAACTTAAAAGGAAAAGTTGGAGAATGAGATGTGCACAGGGGTTTTTTAAAAGCTCATACATATTCCTGGGCACCTAGAAAGCTGCACACATGCCTAGGGCTGTGCATATGTGTGAGGCTGTGTACATATCCAAGAAGGACTTAAGAAGGTTGTAAGCTTTCACTTCTGACCTCGAGACTCTCCGCAATCAGGAAGTGAAGGCTAAGGCAGAGTTATAAACTGCCTGGCTAACAGTTAAGAGTATGTCCCAACATACACAGAGATGCTTGGCAAAAACTGGGAGACTTCCTGGTTCTGGGCTTTTAGGGAAATCTCAGTCCAATTATCAGCTGACCACTAAGCAAACCGTGTAGAGACTTCAGTGGCCACAGACAACAAACAATAAATACTTTACAGCATTAGTTTAGAAAAGACTCTAAATGAAAATATTCCTCAAAGTAATATGAGGATCAATTCAGGTTTCCCTCTTCATAATATATCTTTCTTGAATCATGAAAGAAATCAGTTTAACTTCTTGGTGTCTATACGAAGTAGGGGTGCTAGGGTTGAAAGAAGAATGTATAATTTCTTCCCCCAAGCACTGATCCCAGTGGCTAAATTGTGCATGAATAGAAATGACAGCTAATTCTCCCAGCAACACACACCCAGAACAATTTGCACTCGATATATCATCCTGTACACGTTTGCATAAATTATCTTTATTCACAGCATAACAATTATAAGCACATATAGTTTATAATGAAAAAAACATGTATATAGTATTACTATAAATTTATCTGTGATATGTAATTTCATTTGAGATATCTAAAATAAAATATTGGCAAATGTCATTCATTAATTTTTTTAGGCTGTGTTGGGTCTTTGTTGCTGTGCATGGGCTTTCTCTAGTTGCGGCACGTGGGCTTCTCATTGTGGTGGCTTCTCTTGCTGTAGAGCATGGGCTCTAGGCGTGCGGGCTTCACTATTTGCAGCATGTGGGCTCAGTAGTTGCAGCACATGGGCTCAGTAGTTGTGGCTTGTGGGCTCTAGAGTGCAGGCTCAGTAGTTGTGGTGCATGGGCTTAGTTGCTCTGTGGCATGTGGGATCTTCCTGGACCAGGGATCGAACCCGTTTCTGCTGCACTGGCAGGCAGATCCTTAACCACTGTGCCACCAGGGAAGTCCCACTCTTTTTTAAGTGTTAGTTTTTTCACCCATTTCTAGGATTCTATTTAAAAGGACCATGGCTTGAACTTCATTTTTAATTTTGCTTCCCCCATAGCACTTAGTACATTACTAATGTATAATATTAAATAAAAATTAGTTGGTAATTAATTATATAATCTTACTCAAAGATCAGAATTACAATCACAGTAGAATAAGTCAAGACAGGTTTATTTTATGGATATAACAGATAATCTTATAGATATCCAAGGACTGAACCCAAGATACTATTTGGCCAGGTGGGACAGAACCTAGAAAGTCAGAAGCTGAAACTACTTTTCCTCTCTCGTGGGTCATAAGTTCTCCAGTCTCTATCTGTGTATATACTTAATTCTCCTATTCTTCTTTGCAGGTTTACTTTTTCTCTGTATTCATGGATCTTTGATCCTCTATACTTCCAGTCTCAATTTGGCTTAGACTTGTTCTAGAGTTAACTCAGGCCAAAATTTCACATGGTCATTTCCTTTAAGAACCCTTTGCTTAACTGTCCTATTCTCTCAGTGCCTCAACTCCAATGCCAAGGGAAAGTACTCATTATCTGATAGGTCCACTTTGGGCCAGGTGTCTATCTCTAATCCAACCAGCTAATGGTCATTTAAAGGTGGATCAAGTACTTGCAGAAAGGTTTTGTTTAATATATTAATAGATTTGTTATATCTAAAATATTATATACACACAAATCCTGGCCAAGGTAACTGTCACAGAATCATTGCATTTTAGCATCAGAAGAGACCTTCCTAATTTTTTAAATTAGAAAAACAAGGACTAGTGATGTTCTATGACTTGCTGAAGTTCATGTAATTGTCAGTGGGCACAGCTATGACGAGAACCCAGGTTACCTGACTCTTGATCAAGTATTTTTTCTAATGTAGCTCACTGTAGCAAAATAAACTTGAATAGCTGGTCTGAATTAATAAAATATTTTGAGAGAAAGGCAGCACCATTATTTCAAATAAACACAATAATATTAATAAGCCTATATGAGTACCATATAGCCAGTTCCTAGGGAACCCACTTCAATGTATAGATAAAAATTTTATCATGAAAAGTACACCAAATTTTGATTGTGAATAAGTACTTCAAATTTTTTTTAGAGAAACATTTTAGTAAGCAGTACAAATAGTCCCTTTCTAATCTTTTTTACTATATTCATTTGCCTAGAACACACTTTTATTTCCCCAATTTAAAGAGAAGGTAACACAATCTCTGCACAATCTCTGTATAAAGGGTTGCAAATGCTAGGATCCAAGTTAATGAATTTTAACTGTTTATCTGATAAGATATTGTGGCACAATGCAGTTCTAAAAATGTGAAAAGCAAATGGATTGATATGCTGCAAACACAGGCTGTTAGCTGTGTAGAAACAATAAAATAATAATGTACCAGGGAGCAACATGCAGTTAAAGCAAGCATAAAACAGATGTGCAATAAGTACGCATCAATGGCATTAAGACTATAATATTGATATATTTACATTTCCAATAAATTATGCCCACAAATACCCAGTTGTTTTGCATGTGACCAGCATGCTTTGCAAATAGAAAATAGGACTTTCTTTTGTTTTGGTATCTTCTTTCCTTCTGCAGGGATCATGCTAATAGTGTCAGGAATCTTCTTAATAACATAGCTTGACTGTAAAGTTTATTTCCAGCCAATTGATTATTTTACTCATACCAAGATTCTGACCTGTGACCTAACAATATAACCACAATGAAATGACAAGGAATTTCTCACGAAGCCTATTTCCGTTTCCCTTGCTTCATCACTGGAACCAATGTTTGAGGAATAGAACTCAAAGTCAGCTTAATGAGGAGCCTATAGGAGTCTTTTTCTTCTATAATCAATCATCTCACACCACAGTAGGTCAAGTAGCTCTTTTGTCATCAAGAATAAAATGAGAGAAAACAAGATGCTCCCCCGTCCACCACCCCATGGCACCAAAAGATGACCCCATCTTGAATTTATTAACATTATGAAAATATTGTTTATGAATGAGGATTATTGCGTATGAAAATTATAAAATGGGATATTCTTGAAGTAAGGACATAGGCATTTGTTAACAACTAACATGCGAAAAAAGGACATTAGATTTATCAATGTTATGAAGCCGAAACATAAGTTGGAGGGTGGTTGGAGATAGTACCCAGAGGAAAGTGATTTGAACTGTAAAATAGAGCCAGCATCTACAAAGGCTGGAGACCCAGACATCACAGGACGTGGGTAGGGAATATAGGATCCTCCTTTATATTACAGATTCCCAACTGGGAGAAAGAGTGGAAGTATCAATAACCTATTTCATTGCTTTATATATAATAATGCCTTTGAACAAGCTATTCCAAAATGGGAGAGTTCCATGGACTACCATTCTACAAGAACTATACCTAGTCTTTACTTTTCTGCCAATAGTGCCAAGAGTTGTCCAGAAATGTTCTGCACAGGACACCACCAGTGCCAAGCCAGCACCAATAATTAATTTATCTCTCTCTGGACCTCCCCATCTCTATTTCTACTCTCCTTCATGGTTTTGGTTTTGGTTTTTGTTTTTTTTTTGACATGGACCTAGGGCAGGGGAACAAAAAAGCCACTTGGAGATTAGAGAAACTCAACTCAAGGTCAGTGACTACTCTTTAATCTTGGTTTTGTTCCTTACTACTCTCAGAGTAAAATAATCTATCCCAGGCTACTTAAGAAATCTTAATATTCTGATATTCTACTCCAAAGCAATAAATTTAGAGACTGTTACAGATTCTTTGATAGTAGAATAGAAACAACATAGTACTTAGAGCTGAAAGTTCACAGTCTAATATGGGGATAAAAATTGAACAATATTTGAAAAGCCTAAGGAATACTAACAAATGCAAACTAGTACAGCTGAAAGGAAATACAAATAGAAGGGCCTGAGAGTCTAGAATACAAAGAATGGAAGATGGTGGCAGTGGGGAATAAAGAGTAGAGCAGCAAGAGTTCAGTGTTAATCAGGTGATATTCAGAGAGGAGTTGAGTCCAGATCTGGACTTGCAAGGGAGAGTTTGTCATTATTCAGAGACAGAGATGAGCAAGCCTGGAGGATTTAATTTGTTTTACTTCTTACTTTTGATTGAATTAACCAGGTTATTCAGGATATATAAGCTTTTTGCTAAAATTCTCTGGCCACCTGCCTCTCTTCAGTTTTTCTCTGAAGCTTTGGTCTGGGTATATTACAATTAACTGAGCCTAACAATCCCTGTGTCCCTTTCTTATTGATGAGAGTTGTTTTTCAATCTGACCCCTAAAGAATTCCAGAAGGATGGAG
Organism: Eschrichtius robustus; assembly: GCF_028021215.1. Classification (NCBI taxonomy): domain Eukaryota; kingdom Metazoa; phylum Chordata; class Mammalia; order Artiodactyla; family Eschrichtiidae; genus Eschrichtius; species Eschrichtius robustus. Next base: position 112,598,512 of record NC_090845.1, read on the forward strand.
TCAAATGAGAGTGCCATCTTCTTCTTGATAAGTCATTTTCCTGTACTTGACTTACAGTAGTGGCCCTGCAGTAGGTCAATGAACAGTACAAATCTCACTCCTTGGGCTTTTCTTTGTTTAGCCTTCCCTCCAATCCTCACCCACCCCCTTCCTTGACATACACACTTTTCTCCTAGAAACCAAGGCAGATCACTGATTTCTAACTCTTTAAAATAAATATTCTCTTCCTGTTTTAAATCAGAGAGAGAGAGAGAGAAAGAGAAAGAGAGAGAGAACAAAGCACTAAAAAATCTGTGACATTTAGCACATTCCTGGACAAAGAAAAAAACAAAAAACCCTCTATCTAATCCTTACGTTCAGCTTTCTCAAAGGCTTTAATTAAGGATACGAAAGGCAAGGCAGAATTTTTTTTTTCTTACTTCCTGTAAGAACCTGAGCTTTGATCTTCCTCTGACAGGCCAGCCCTGAAGGCATTGACTCGACAAATGTCAAAAAAGAGACTAGGGTCAGAAATAAAACACCTGCCTGGGACTCATCTCTCCTTTCTGTGTAAGCTTTTTGCTTCACAGAGTTATTACTCAGCTCAGCTACAGAGAAAGTTTTTGTTGCAAACTGACCTAAGCCAATTTGATCATGCACAGCTCTTAGGTTCTTTTTTGTAGATAAGGGCTGTCACTACAGAAGTTTGAGATGAGTGAGGTTTAGCTACTTTCCCCAAGCCTCACTTCCAAGTTATAATGAAAACAAATATAAGACCAAATTCTGCCACACATACATTAATCAAAAACTCCTTAGCAAGCAGGCAGAAACTGTTTATAAATCTGTTCTGTAAGCTCTATAAAGACTTAGCTCTCTGTCATTTTAGGTGTTCCTACCACTACGTTGCATGAAAGAGAACTCAAGGCAGGTACAACACTATTCTAGAGGCATAATTTTTTTGTCTATAGTTGATATCAGGCAACTAAAAATCCTCTAGAACCTAGACAGCGGCTGTTCAAACTGTTTGAGACCAACTTTACACTAATGCCTCACTGGATTCTAAAACGCTTTCATCGAATATAGAGAGAAACTCTAAAATACTTAAGCCAATACTCATAAGTGTATCTTGAATAACTTTCATTTCTCCAGCAAGAGCCCATTTCTAACAATCCATCATACTAATTAACAAGTAATGAATTTCACCAACAAAAGCCTACTTCGGACTTTCTGGATGATAATTAGCAAAAGCCTCAGGTGTTGATAGAAGTAGAATAACAGAAGCACGTGGAAAAATCTGGCTCTGGAGTCTAGACTTTCTGAGAGAAGCCAGTTGACAACCTATGGAACGTGGATTAGCCCTGCCCTAATCTGATCATTGTGGATTTTTAATTTGAACAACCAGCTGCCCCCCCAAGTTGATGTTTAAGCTGAGTAATATATACGTAACATCATACTATCTATGTTGAGGTATTTTAATATGAGTTATAAAAATCACGGCATTTACTTGTCACAGGAATAGCAGACTAGGTTAAAAAGTGGCATGTTACCCCTTTGATAAAGGAAAAGAAATTCTTGATTGCTTAGAGGATGATCTGAGGATTCAACAGGAGTGGGGTTTGGGCTAGTGAACCTTGGAATCCCTTCAACCCTACAATTCAAGTGTAAAATCACTGCCCTGTAACTGCATTTAGAATTATGTTGTCAGAAAACTTTCAGTGTCTCTGAAGGGATATGCTCACAAATATTTTCTCAGAGATAGCCCTCCAGCTCCACTTTCAGTAGGGTGAGTTTGAGTTTTCATTCTAGTGGCAGGCAGAGGTACACGTTCATTGTGCCAAAGATTTTGGGTTCTGGCTGTTGTTGCTGTTTTGTCGTCTTCGGCATTTGAGAGGTCTCTATGTTATCAGTGAGTTTAGAACTACAAATTCAGCCACAATTTGTTATACTAACAATGCCCAGGATTTCGCTGGTGGCGCAGTGGTTAAGAATCCGCCTGCCAACGCAGGAGACAAGGGTTTGATCCCTGGTCAGGGAACTAAGATCCCACATGCCACAGAGCAACTAAGCCTGTGTGCCACAACTACTGAGCCTGTGCTCTAGAGCCCGCAAGCCACAACTACTGAGCCTACGTGCCGCAACTACTGAACGCACGCGCCACAACCACTGAAGCCCATGCACCTAGAGCCTGTGCTCCACAACAAGAGAAGCCACCGCAATGAGAAGCCCACGCACCGCAACGAAGAGTAGCCCCTGCTCACTGCAACTAGAGAAAGCCCGCGTGCAGCAACGAAGACCCAATGCAGCGAAAAAAAAAAAAAAATTAAAACAAACAAACAAAAAACAATGCCCAAAAGCCATTGGAGACACCATATGCCTCTTCCTCATTCACCCTGCAGGTCAGTGGTAAGTGTAGTCCTTATTGTGTTCATAGAACATTATTTACAGTGTTTCTTTCAGGGTCTAGTATACATTATAGTGGCAGCACAACTCCTTACCAGGTTCCTCCCTTTGTTGTCCCCTTCCCCCCCGACCACTACCACCATCACCAACAGAACACACTTATGTGATTTGATTTGGTACTGCACTGCAGCTAAAGCTCAAAAACCTAATCAAGGTTTCTTAGCTGAAGTTTATGGCAGACAACATCACCCTTAAGCTAGTAATAGTAATACGCCACAAAAGTGGAAGTGTGTGACTCGACTAAGCAAGTGCTTTATTGTTGTCCCTCCCTCTTTTCCATCTATCTAACCCAGAGAATCACAGACAGATAGAAAGAGAGACCCCTATGATTATCTGATCAACTCTCTACTGGCTCACTTACTGTGGGTGATAAAAGGTGTCATCTACAGAGGGCAGATGTCCAAGCAGCTCTCGAGATATGGAGGCAAGTAGAACACCACAGCAAAAGCTGTCCTTGAAGCTATTCCATCTAAGTGGTTTACTGGAAATTTGCATCTACTCAATTAGTTACACACATAGGCAGGATCTGGACTATTTCCCAACTGTCACACTCTCTGTCCAGGGGAAGGCCCTTACTTCCCTATTTGACCCTGGAGATAACCTACCCAGCTTCTCAATATTCTGAGTCCCTGCCTTGGCATATGGTTCTTAGTATCTCTGATAAGTTCCCTTAGGAACTATCTCAGTCCTTAATACAAATGTAGCATTTTTTTGCTAACATCTTTTATTAGCAAATTAGTTATCTATATATGATTAGATATATATATATACATATATATATTACATATATATAATAGAAATAACTTTCTAATTTGTAGTCCTCTCATACAGCAATACATACCCACTAAGAGTATTTTTACATCATTCTTAAATGAAGGTGGAGTCTTTATAAATGTTATACATGATAAAGAATGAAGTCTTCAATGAATAAGGTTGTCCCTCAAATCTCTTTCTAATTAATAAAGTATGTCCCAGAGTCAGTAATTATTTTAAAAGTCTTTAAAATAATTACTGACTCTGGGACATACTTTATTCTTATGGAAGAAAATAAAATTTAAGATACTTTCGCTTGCCCTACCGTTAGGGCAAGTTAACACTCACTGTTCTATTCACCTCAGGTATTTTTCACTTATTTCTTTCCCTATCATTCCTATCCTCCTATCTTCCCCTGGAATAAAGAGTGTCAGACTGCCAGTTCTTCATTATAATTATGATCTTATGAGAAAAATGGTAGCAGAAAACTGGGGCTACAGTAATTCCTCAGAAAATTCCCCAAAATTCAGGACTTGTTTTGTTTTTGAGGCACATTTTGAAAGGAGTGAAAATTCTAAATCAGTAATTCCTTTTATAATCACTTGTAACCCTCATTAAAAAAAAAACTGTCATGTAGGATTTATTACCTCCATTATATACATGGGTAGACTAAGGCTCAAAGAGGTTATATAACATAGGTCTGTCTCATTTCAAAACCAGTTGTGTTCTTTCTGCTATACTGCTTCTAACCCCTGGCCCTTTCATAGCACTCCGTGTTTCCCTTTTTTCATAAGACAAGCTGCAAGAAGCTCAGCTTACTGCCTCTGAGCTCCCATAGCAATGCCTTATGCATCTTCTACAAGAGAAGTCACCACTCTCTATTTCATTATGTGTTTCTTACCTCACAACGTCTGCAATTATACTGTGAACTCCTCAAGACTAGCAACCGTGAGTCATCTCTTTGTATCTAGATTTCACATAGTTGCCAGCACATACCACGAGGTACTTAATAAATGCTTTTTCGAATTAATGAATACATACTGGGGAAATTCAAGAGAAAGAAATTTTTAGAGAACTAGATATCAATTTACTTAGCCATTAATGGCTGCATAACTCAACCATTTTTATTCAAATAAATGAGGACTTCCAAATATAGTTGGCCAAAGGTAATGTCCAACAGAAAAATAAATCATCTTGCCAACGTCTATTTTGTGGGTAAAAGGAGAAAATCATGAAAATAACCACAGTAATCAGTACTATTTAACAGTGTTATGGAAGGAAAGCTCCTTTTTTTTTTGAATTTTATTTTTTTATACAGCAGGTTCTTATTATTAATTATCTATTTTATACATATTAGTGTATACATGTCAATCCCAATCTCCTAGTTCATCCCACCACCCCGCCCCCCGCTTTCTCCCCTTGGTGTCCATACATGTGTCCTCTACATCTGTGTCTCTATTTCTGCCTTGCAAACTGGTTCATCTCTAACATTTTTCTAGATTCCACATGTATGCGTTATTATACGACATTTGTTTTTCTCTTTCTGACTGACTTCACTCTGTATGACAGACTCTAGGTCATTTGTAGAGATACGGAAGGAAAGCTCTTAAGAAGACTTTCTCCTGAACTTCTCAGCTTCTTGACTGCTTCATGGAATTGCGTCGAGCTAGGTCAGTCTTATATGTAGGTAAATTAGGCAATGTCTAGATGGCATGATTTGAAGAATGCCAGTAAAGACACCCCTGATTAAAAACCTCTCACCATCTCACTTCTCCTAGTACTTGAAATTTGAAATGTTCACAGTAATCATTACCTTGAGTTAAGACTCTGAAAGCCCCAGCTCAAGTGCACACATGCTGTGTAGGAAAGTAAACACACAAAGCCTTGTCAGGCATTGACATTTGGACCACCTTTAGTTTCTCAGGAAGCTATCACTCAGTAAATCAGAGGCAAGACCCAGGTGAACGGGGCTCTGATGAATATAGTGGAGCTGGATTGAGGATAAGTGAAGGGAAAGGCAGATTCTACAGTGGTGACATCAGTGTGAACTCTGAGTATCATTAGAGGGGGGTGGGTCAAAGGAGAGAAAGGGAAACAAAAAGAAGAAATGGGGGTTCATCTAACTTGGCAACTTGAACATTTTACCAAGAAGCAGTCTGTGGCTAAGAACACAATATGTGTTACCCAGTGGAGGATAATTAAGTCTGTATAATGCATGAAGCTTGGTCCTTTTTAACATTTGCAATAAAAGCTTCCTGATGGTTAAGATAGTAGAGAGTATGCAGAAAGCCTGGAAAAAAACTGGAACTGCTGTTCTCTTCCTTTTTCAATGTGAACAGACTACTAATTAAGGTGTCTATGCTAATTACAGACTCAATTCTCTGTGGATGTTATTTATTTACAGTGACCATAAGACGTGAAGTAAGCTTTGGTATAGAATTTATGTTTAAAATCTCCATGCATCTTCCTAATGTGTCAGCTGACATTTGTTATTACTTGTCTGTGGACTGGCTTTGAATATCTTATGAAATATTTATGACAGCAAGGGATGTGGGAATCATATGAACAAAGCATACACAAGCAACTAAAGATTAGTGATAATAACTGACAGGGCAAAATCTGTAATCAGCCTTCACTTTTCATTTGTTCATTTTTAAGCGTGCTTGATTCATGTCTTTCACTCCCCAGTTACACTCTGTTTAATGACATTTGCTTACTATTCATGGAATGGCAAGTTCAAATAAACTCTGGAGTTTATTAGAAATTTTGTAAATTAACTATCTTGAACCAGAGAAGCCTATGCAATTTGGTCCCAAGAAATAATTTGGCGTTTCCCTTTTGTGATTGACAGCAGATGTCAAAATGTGGGAGAAATGAATCTCAGGCTGGAAACTGGCACACAGGCCTGAAGAGAGGTAAAATGCAATACGGAATATAGTTAGGATTCCAGAATCAGGATATGGGCATTCTGCCTTGAAAACACTAAATGTAATGTGCACCCAAGGCACCAGCAGGGCTAAGCACTATTTCAAACCTCCAAAATCACCTTGACAGTGATGTAAGATTACATGCCAGCATGTGGCAAAACTGGGAGTCAACCCTAGTTCCTCAGATGTTAGGATCTGTGCATCTGGGCTTTTTTAAAAAAATTATTATGCTATGGCTGTTAGGTCATATGATGACTATTTTCACCAAGGTGAGGGTAGAAGATCCTAGGTAAAAATGGTAAACCCTTCCTTTGTGCCCCTTTTTCATGCCTTAAAGCCTTCTACGATAGCACCTACAATACTTTCTTGGTCTGCTGGCTCTAAGTTTGTGTCATCTGTAAGCAAAAGAAACTGAACTCACTTGCTTTTAAAAAAGGGGCTTTTTTTTTTTTTCATAAAACAAAAAGTCTGGGAGTATGCTGTTACGAGTACAAGTGACTGACACTAGTTCAATAGTTCGGTGATGTCAAGGACACTGTTCCTGAAATTTTATTGGTGTTTCTCTCAGGACCACAAGATGGTTGCTTTATTGATCAAGGTTCTCTAGAGGCAAACCCACTTCCCAGTTCTCCAGACAATCCAGAGTCATAATAAGGGCATGGGGAACTAAAAGCAGTTGGAGAAAACTGTTATACGGGGCAATTCAAGGGTCCTGGAGCCAAACCTCATCTTTCTGCAATTTTACAAAGATTCAGGTTTGCTACTAAAGTACTAATGGAATTAGAAATCTAAAGCTAGTGTAAGTACCCTGATTTGCCTTTCAGGGGTACATTAAAAAGTAGAGTCTAGAAAAGATTTCATGTTGTCCTGGAGAGGCATTAGAAAGCTGGAAGAAGCAGGGCTATTTACTTGCTGAATTTTGAGTGATAAAAATCACATACTTTTTTTCTTATTTTTATGATAAGAACACTTAACAGAAAATCTACCCTCTTAGCAAACTGTTTACATACAGTATTATTACCTGTAGGCTCTCTGCTGTACGGGAGGGCTCTAGGACATATTCATCTTGTACAACTGAAACTTTGTGCCCTTTGACTAATACCTCCCTGTTTCCCCCTCCCCCAACCCTTCCCATGCTACTCATGCTTCCATGAGTTTGACTATTTTTTTTTTAACATCTTTATTGGAGTATAATTGCTATACAATGATGTGTTAGTTTCTGCTGTATAAGAAAGTGAATCAGCCATACATACACATATATCCCCATATCTCCTCCCTCTTGCGTCTCCCTCCCGTCCTCCCTCTCCCACCCCTCTAGGTGGTCACAAAGCACCGAGCTGATCTCCCTGTGCTATGCGGCTGCTTCCCACTAGCTATCTATTTTACATTTGGTAGTGTATATATGTCCATGCCACTCTCTGACTTCTTCCCAGCTTACCCTTCCCCCTCCCTGTGTCCTCAAGTCCATTCTCTACGTCTGCGTCTTTATTCCTGTCCTGCCCCTAGGTTCTTCAGAACCTTTTTTTTTTTAATTCCATATATATGTGTTAGCATACGGTATTTGTTTTTCTTTTTCTGACTTACTTCACTCTGTATGACAGACTCTAGGTCCATCCACCTCGCTACAAATAACTCAATTTCTTTTCTTTTTATGGCTGAGTAATATTCCACTGATATATATGTGCCACATCTTCTACATCCATTCATCTGTCGATGGACACTTAGGTTGCTTCCATAAATCACATACTTTTGACAGACAAATGGCCAAAAGCTTCTCTCAAATCTCAACAGCAACTCTCATTGATTCTGAGAAAGTGTACTTTCTGCCTTTAAATACACAGGTAAGGCAAGAAAGCTGAATTTCACAAATTTCCACCAGGCTCGTTTAGAAATAAGGACTTGTCAAATGTACTTTACCGCATCTGGTGTGGTATTAACTAAAAAACAGTTAAACAGAGCAAAGAGCAGCAGGTGAATGTAGGAATGGGATCTTAAAAATTAACATCCACATCCACATCCACACACACACACACACACACACACACACACACACACACAATCATATTCAGGAGCTGCCTTGTCACCAGTGGATCATAGAGTCATACAGGGCAAGTACACACAGGATGATTTCTACACTTAATAATTAAGATCTAGCAAAACAGGGAACTTCATTAATCAGAAGTGCTAATATACCCTGTCTTTATGTTGAGGAAAACAAATAAGATAGAATGATTGGAATCAAACCAATCACTGACACCTTCTATATGTTTTTGTATATCAACAGGATATACTGAGTACGCTGCTAGGTGCTGAGGATTCAGACATGAAAGACAGGGTCTGCCTTCAGGCAGCTCACAGCCTAGCGGACTGGGGATCTCCCTCTTTTCATTTCCTTCATCAACTCTGGCAAATGTGTCTGTAGCCCCTAGATGCTTCTTGTCATTGAAGTAGGTTTGAAAGTATAGGACAGAGTCTCATATTCTTGTCATTCTTCTTTACAAGGCAGTTACTGTCCCCAGAATTGTCAGCTAGCTCAAACTTCTACACCTGAGTATAACTTTTATTGTTTAAAAACAATAGAGCTCTTGATTGAAGAAAGCCATAGCTTTGGTTATTTTTATCTATGACAGAGCAAGTTGTCCCCTAGTTAAAAAATTTTTAGACTCTGTCATGGCCTATATGGGAAAAGAATCTAAAAAGAGTGGATATATGTATATGTATAACTGATTCACTTTGGTATATACCTGAAACTAACACACCATTGTAAATCAACTATACTCCAATAAAAATTTTTAAAAAATTTTAGAGACCTTATCTAATTGTCCCCCATTATTTACAAAATGAAGTCCAATCTCCTTAGGATGTCATTAAACACCTTCCACAATGTATTTTTACTCTTACTTTACTAATTATTCTCTCAAAGACCTTATGCTCCAACCAAACTGAATAAATGCAAAACCCTGTGAGAATATGCCCTGTAATAAAGCAAGCGTGGGTCTAACTTGATTGACCACTGGTTCCCATCTTCTGTGAAAGCCCAGTTGCAAATGCAGTGAGGTTAAAGTTTTTACCTTGGGCCAGGGAGCTAAGTGGCAAGATGTGAAGGAGACCATGAGCCTGGTTGGAGAATAAGTAATCAATCCAATTTGGGGAAGCAGAGAGACTCAGGTCATTTTCCACATCACTAGCTTTATCCAATCTCCCTGGATCTGTCCAGTGAAATGTGTGCCAAGTATTGGGATATTCTTATCATGACTACTCCTGTCCTGGAAGAACTTTGACAGTCACCAATCAGGTGTTGCCAAACTGTAGCCAGGACCTAGACAAATCTGATTAGTTCAACCAGGTCCCTGGCAGGTTAGCTGAATAGGCCAGTCCTGGTCCTTCTATTAATCTGTCAAAAATGTAACCCCAGAATTTATACAATTAAGGTTTTTTGGGACACCACTCATTGTGTATTACAAATTTTACTGTAATTTCCTTTCCATGAACAAACGCACCCAGAATTTTCTCACATCACTGCCTTTACTCAGACTATCTCCTACTTATAATGCCCTTATTAGAATTCTTTCAGGCCAGTCTCAAATGTCTTTCTTTTTTTGGAAAAGGCCAGATATTAAATCTCAGGCTTTGTGGGCCATATGGTCTCTGTCATAACTACTCAACTCTGCTGTCATAGCATGAAAGTTACCACAGACAATCCCTAAATGAATGAGCATGGCTGTGTTCCAATAAAAGCTTATTTACCAAAAGAAAAAAGCAGTGGGCCATATTTGATCCCCAGTACCACAGTTTGTGCACCCTTAGTCTTAGCTGTTTCCTTCCCTAATGCTCTAGCCAGAATTAATATGTCTCTTTTGGAATGCACAGAACTTTACTTAGGCCTTTCTGACAATGTTTATCGCATTCTGCCTCGTAGTTTTGTTTTGTTTTGTTTTTTCTGTTTTTCCTCCCTTGTGGATTGAAAATTGCTTTATCCATTTTAGGTGCTAAGTAAGCTATTAGTGAATCCAGCAAAGAAACAATGAAGAATACTCTCATCTGTATTTTATAATTTGTAGTATAAATGAAAAAACTTCTCTCAACACAGTGTATTAGTGTTAGAGACAGTGGCTACTCCTAGTTAGTTGAGCTTTTGTTTTATTCCTCTTATATAACTACTGATTTTTAGCTGGAAATGTGGCTGCCTGGAATGATGACTATAATTTTCAGTTTCCCTTTAAGTTAGATGTGGCTATGTGACCATGTTCCCGCTACAAGGATACAAAAGCAAGTGTCATGCACAACTTCTAAGAAGTGTCCATAAAGGAAGTGGGCTTATCTTTCTTACCCCATTGAGTTAGACAGCCGTCTTGGATCAGGTGTTATAAAACTCACATTGAGGAAAGCAGAACGAAAGACAGAATGAGCCCAAGTCTTTCATAAACATGGAGCTGATATACCAACCCTGGACCTACCTTCAGATTTCTCTACAAAGAAAAGAAGTGAATTCTATTTTATTTAAGCCACTTACATTTGGAATATCCATAGCCAAACCCAGTCCTCACTGGCATGACTAATAGCTCTCTACTCAGTGAAATCAAAGTTATGGCCTGATTTTGAGTCACTTCCCAGGGTCAGAGGCCTTGCTGGGCTGGTCTCATTGATTGCGCAATTCTTTACAATGACAGGACAGCAAAAACAAGGAACCCTGCCACTTCGACACACTTCTTCCTCGCTTCAGTTATATCCAGCATTGATATTGCCCTGCTGATGAAAGGCCATGCTGTGCTCTCCTCTCTAGCTTTGCACCAGCACAAAGCTTGGTGTCACTCAATGCAGCCTGGCTCCAATTGAGCCATTGTTGACTTGCTATTTCCTGTTCATCTCTCACTAAACAGTTCCACCGGAAAAGTATAAGGCATCAAGCTGCTATTTTTCTATACTCCTATTCTTTGAGCGTTCCTCCCCCAAGTTTTAAACAATAAATAAATATATATATATGTAATATGGAAAAAGATTAGGCTACCCCTCCACACCTCCTTCTCTTCTTTAACTATCACAGTCCCTGACAACTACCTTTTTTTCAGAAGGGGTATGGTTACCTGGATGACTAAATTACCAGCTTGGTTAGCTTCTATTCTCCCTCTGCCTTCCCACTCCTCTCAACTCTCTTTCCTCCCTCTTTTCTAATGAATAGCTAATTAACTCTGAAAGGATTAAGCTAACTGCGTTTTATAACCGCTTTCCTTCCCAGAATTTTCTAAGCTACTTCTTGCCTGAGATTAGGGGCCTGAACTCTTCTACTGCTTCACAACACTTAACACGTTTTCAAACGTAAGAAAACTGAAGGGCTTTAACACGGTGTTTCTTCACAGAATGTGTGAGAAAGTCACTCCCCTTCATGTATTTTTTTTAATTTTTTTTTTCCTTCTCCTTCCCTGAGCACTTAAAACACTTAAAACACATTTGGGAGGTCCCCTAAATAGAGAAACCCAATTTTTTTTTTAAATAAACTGAAGCATCTTTTCAGTATTGTGATCGACACCAGTTTCTCCATTTCATCAGTTGGATTTCGTCTTATTGGTTCTAAATTTCCACCTACATTGTTCTTGGTTTTTTTTCTTTGTCTCTTTCTTTCCTTGTTTTCAGTTATAGGAAGCAAAATATGCAGCTTCAGAGTTGCATGTTTCAAAATTCCTCTCCACTGATCTGAGTTTTTTGTAGAAAATCCAGAAAAGATTAGCAACCCAAGAAATAAACAAGGATTTTATGTGGCTAATGATACCAAGTAGACAAAGGGCTCATGAATTCAAAGGGTATGCATATGTGCACATAAAATCTAATCAAACTTGAACTATCTGGAGGTGATTAATTATATATGCATTATAGCTGAAATAATCCAAAAACAGAAAACTATTTACCTGCTTCGGATTCTAACTGAATATTCAATACTGTTTACTGGAAGGGAAAGATAATCATTAACAGACTGATGTGTCTTCAACAGGTAAATGGCCACTTAAAGAAGCCAGTTTCCTTACCGGATGAGAACAATGTTTTAGAAAGTTGAAGGTTTCATTTTCAACAGTGTCTGAAAACAACAATCACTGCTTCCTACACTATTGCCCATACTAATTTGGATAAAACCAGAGAATCTAATAATCCCTAGAATGTCAGGAAATTTTATAGTCCTATAGTATAACATGTTCTATAATGGTTATTTGGTACTATTATTATCATTAGCATTACAATTATTATTTATGGTCCTAATAGTATTTTTCTAGCTTCTGGATGAAACTGAGAACCTGAATATATCTGGAAAATAAACAACAATTTGCAAAGGCCTTTCACAATCATTGCCTCATACAAAAATCCTACAACCTAACGCAGGCAAATACCTTCATCCCACTTTGAGTCTTATGTCTACTTTCTGCTTCCTGGTTGACCAGTGACTCCAGATAGGACATTTCACCCACAATTCTACCATCAGTTTATGTGATAATCTTGGCCCAGGCACAGATCTTTTTAAAAATCTCCTCAGGTGATTTTAATGTGCAGCCTGTATTGAAAATCACTAAATCCATGTCAATTTGTTAATGATTATGCAACTCAAATAACAATTGAGCACCAACACGTGCTTCTGGAAAAATGCTTCCCTCACATTCTCCAATGCATAAGAATCACCTAGAGAGCTTGTCAAAAGACAGTTTCTTAGACTCCATTTTCAGTGAATCTAACTTAGTGAGTCAGGGTGAAGTCCCTGAAGCTGCATTTCTAACAAGCTCATAGATGATATCAAAGAACCACACTTAGAGAACCACGGATTTGTACCAAAGGGCTGAGCCTTGTGGTATGAGATTTTAGATTTTCTAGCTAGTCAACAGCGGATATTTGGTGGAGAGGGTTAAATTAGAACCTATAGAGGTCTCTCAATTAATTCTATTACAGGAAATATGTGGTCTGCATTTTCATCTAGATTAGGTTTAGCTGCCTCTACAGAAAACCTGAAACAACAGTAATTTAAATATACAAGGGTTAATTCTTAAAAAAGCCCAATAGGCAGTCTAAAGCTAGTATGGTGGTGGTACCATGAGGCAATCAATGACCTAGGATCCTTGCATATTTCTGCTTCACCAATCTTCATACATTATATCTGAATCCACTTTATGTTCTAATACGGCTGTTGGAGGTCCAGACGTTGCATCCGCATTCAAAGGGGTAGGAAGTATTTTTTAAATCAGGGGGAGCAGTACTTTACCTACCTATTTGACCCTTGTTTCAGGAGCCGTCCCAGAAATTTCCCCCAATAAATTTTATGTCCATATCACTTTTCCAAACTTTATCACATGGCTACGTCAATCCACAAAAATGTCTGAATAGGTCAAGTTATTGCATTAAATAGATGCAAAAGGAATGACTCAAACATCAATAGAAGTGTACGCTCACCACCTAACTGTCTAAAGCAGAGGTTGCTGATTTGTGGGCACCTCTCTTCCACATGGGAATTCTAGAATCCAGGCTCCTTCCATCTTGTAGCACTGTCATTCCCTAAAGCCTCATCACTAATCTTGCATCTGGCATGTGGAAAGGGATAAAGAATGTGGATGGAGATATCATTTGATTAAAAGCCTTGACCCAGGGCTTCCCTGGTGGCGCAGTGGTTGAGAATCTGCCTGCCAATGCAGGGAACACGGGTTCGAGCCCTGGTCTGGGAAGATCCCACATGCCGCGGAACAACTAAGCCCGTACGCCACAACTACTGAGCCTGCGCGTCTGGAGCCTGTGCTCCGCAACAAGAGAGGCCGAGATAGTGAGAGGCCCGCGCACCGTGATGAAGAGTGGCCCCCACTTGCCGCCAACTAGAGAAAGCCCTTGCACAGAAACAAAGACCCAACACAGACAAAAAAAAAAAAACAAAAAACTTCAATGTTTAAAAAAAAAAAAAAAAAAGCCTTGACCCAGAACTGGCAGGCATTCTCTACTCACACTCCCTCGGCTATCACTCAGTCAACATGATCAAAGCTAATAGCATGGGAGGCTGGAACATTAGTCCAGCTGTGTGCCTAGGAACAGAAGGAAGTAGATTTTTGATGAACCATCTTTTACACAGTAGGAATTACAATCTTATAGCTGAATATATGATCACACCTAATAATTTAAGAGTTTTATTGGTAAAGAAGATGGGAAGAATGGATATAGGCTAGGTCTCTACCATCTTACCTTATATATTGTTTTTATTTCCAGAATATAGAATTGCTAGTTCATCTTAAAATTGTAAGAAAAGATGTGAACCAGAAGTGAGATGACCTGGATTCTCATCTAGAGTGTATTTTAGTATTGAAGTGTGTGATCAGGAAAACATCACTTAAACATTGTGCTTTCCTTATCTGTAAACTAGGAGTAGCTGCCTCTACTTGACCTATATCTGAGAAGTGTTGTGGCAATCCAATGAGAATATGGATGTCAAAATGTCTAAAAAGACAAAGCGAGCATATGACTACCAGAAAATATGTTTTCCTTTTTAGACTCTTTAATATAAAGTGGAACATATATCAGAGTCTGTAAGTCAAGATAGAATTCAGGGAAGGAGAATAAAGAACGATGAAAACTGACCCAAGCTTCGAGCCAGAAAAAAAGCCAACAAGGTAGCTTGTCATTGGAGAGCTGTGACTCAGAATAAAAGAACCAATCTGCCTCTTGATTTCACGACAACATATTGGTTTCTGACAGTCACGGTTGTCTTTGTAGCATAAAATGGATGGCCATGAACACCGGTAAAAGATGGCAAATGCAGAGTGGCAACTAACGTGACAAGACAAAATTACCCCAAAAGGCTAAAATGCCTTAGCCTCAGGCCACAGTTGAAAGGGCATAGACATTATATTTGGGCAAGATAAGCGAGCGAACCAGTGTTCCGTCCCCTCCTGCAAAGAGCAATTACACTTCTGGAGCGACAAGGCGTTGTTGTTCGTTTCTTGGCCTGATAAGGAATCAGTATCCTAGGGAGAGCAATTTACACCTCTTTGGGGGAAGGTAAGAGGCAGTATCTTTACTAGAGTGAAACAAACGACAGGAAGAGGAGGGAAAGAAATGAGGTTGCCTAACTTGAAAAGTCAACCCATTCCTCTCAGAGTAAATTACTTACAGAGTTTTGATGGTGTCCACTGCCCAGAGTGCCAGCTGTATATTGAGGAGATAGATGGAGAAGTATTTGGCATAAGGAGAATTAGCTAAGGGAGCTGTGGAAAGGGTCATATTGAGCTTCCATCCCTTGGTCCACCAGGCTCACCACCCACCTCCCCAAACCCAAAATCCAGCTCTATGAAAAGGACAGTTTATCTTCTTGGTCTCTGCAGGCAAAATATATCTTCTCAGGAGCAGAGAAAGATTCTCTTATACAAGACCTATGTTTTATGCTTCTTTTCCATACCCACTCCCAAGTGCAGAGAATTCTAGCTCAATGTTATGTAAAAGACAGGTATTTATTGAATGCCTTTTTATTTAACTCTGAAACGCACCAGGCTCTTCTAGGGATCAAAGGCCTCACTCATTACAACCATGCTCTAATCCATGACTTCCCCAAAACTAGTAGCCTGATGGGCCCCTGGCTGTGCAGACTCCTGTGACCACCATGAGATCTACTAAACAAGAATCGGAGGGTGGGGAAAGGACTTGATTTCTATATTTTCCGTCCCTTTGGTAATCCCGATGTATCCTAAAGTTCATAAAACAGTGGTTGTTAATCTGGGGTGCAGAGAAGAACCATCTGAAGAGCTTTAAATTTTTTTAATAAAAATATTCTTGCCATAGTCATTCTTATTCAGCAGGTCTCAGATAAAATTTGGTGATGGTGTTTTGTAACATCTCCTGAAGTAATTCTGTTATCCATCCCTGGTTAAGGAAAGTTGCTCTAGAGGAACACTTATTGGCCCTTTAAACAGAAACTTATTCTCAACACCCCTGTGGTCGTTCTCCCGCCGCATTCTCTACTTCCTTCAGATAGAATCCAAAATCTTCCCTTCATAATTTTATCACTAACCAGCCTCCACAAGGCCTCAGGTTCCCCAGGCATCATCCCTACATCCGCAACCCCCGGGAAAAAAATCAGGCTCACTGATGCATGATTTGATGATCTACATTGTTTAAAATTTACAACTGTTTTGATTATCCCACAAGGAGGTGGGAGGAGGGGGTTTGCTTCGGGTTCCTTGTAATACATTTGTTTATCAAACAACAGCCCAGGCATATTCATTCTGACAGTTTGTTTGAAGTTTATGCATCTCCTGATGCAAATATGTAACTTGTGCCACTGTTGATGGGAACTGCAGCCTTCCAAAGAGGGGGGACGAGATCCCCAAGATTCTTGTAATGATGGCTCAGGAGAGTATATTGACAACATAAATGTTAGCACAATTATGTACAGTCTCCATCTGCTTCCTAGCCTGATGTGTTTAGGTATGCTATTTATATAACAAGCGCATCTGTATTCACATACTCGGGGAGGCTGTTACAGAAGTAGACGTTCTATCAGGTCTCTTTAACTGGGAACACAGCAAGTTTGGCCTTTATTAGATAGTACCGCACTGTACTCAAAGCTGTGTTTTCCTGTTATTGTTTCTAAGGCTGGTCACGGGTGACACAAGGACGCAAAAGTTCATAATGTGCAATCAGCATAGAATTTCTACTTTTCTCCCCCACTCCACTCCACTCCACTGAAATTGGTCATGTGGACACAAACTAGATAGTTAATAATAGAAGGCGTTGAGCACTTACCACATACCATGCATTTTGAGGTGTTTTATGTACACTTTCATTTTCATTTCATCCTCCCAATGTTATAAAGTAGGTATAATATTACCATTATCTTCACCATCCACATTTTACAGGCGAGGAAACTGAAGCACAGAGTTTAATTTTCTCACACTCAGTCAATCAACGACACACTAGACTTCAACCCAGGCAGTCTAGATTCAGAGCCAGAGCTCTTGAAACCTGTTATAGTGGAAATAGAATGTGCTTTGGAATCAGGCTGGAACCAACTCTCATCACTTCAAAGTTGGGTGATCTTGGGCAAGTTACCTAACCTCTTGGAGTCTCAATTTTCTCATCTATAAGATAAGGATAATAAGATTATAGTAGAGTTACATTATACTTGTGCATTTAATTTAGAAGCTAACTTTAATAACTGAACATCTCAATCACCCCGAGGTACAATTATACTATCTTGCGTAATCCTCATACCAAACAAATTTGATAATACATATTAAAGTTGTGGAGACCTAATATTAAACTAGTGTAAAATAAAATATGCAGATCATCAGCCACACTCGAGAATTCTCTACTCGTCTTCCATCCTTTTCTAGGGATTTGGTAGCTATTTCAAAGGCAGTATGGTTTGAATTTTTTCGGTACCAGCATGTAATGTTTCCTTTTGTTTTTGTTTCCTTCCCTGAGTTTAGCTCAGGGACTCTCAAATTAGCATGCATAAGAATTATCGTACAGTGGTACACACACAAAACCATGAATACTTTTCTTTATGAGCAATTTAAGGGGTTTTGATAATTTTAACTCTGTACAATCTTCATATATTTGTGCAAAGTATAAATACCCAAGTACCCAATTCCTCTGTCCCTATTTCAGAGATGTTTTGGAGACTAACTGATAAAAACATTTATGGGTAAATAACATAGTGCCTGGAATATAGCAGACTTTAAAAATATCTAAAATGTATATGTGAGTATGAATAGAGCACAGAATAAATTCATCATAGATAGCATCATGGTATACCGGTTAAAGACAAGAGGTTTTTGGACAAACTCCCTGGGTTTACTTAGTCTCCCTGTGACTAGTTACCTTCTGCATAAAAACTAAGAATAACAGTCATAAGATTATTGAAGGATTAAGTGAGCTAATATATGGAAATATTTAGAATAGGACTTAGCACATAGTTAATGCTAATTACTATCACTATTTATACAAGAAGGTGACTTCTACACTAGCTACTGAAGAAAGTTATGGCAAGAGATTGTTGGAAGAACAGACGAAGAGGCCATTTTCGTGTCATGGTAGGCACAGAGGCCAGAGGAAGTAAGGCGGGGATAACCTGAATGGCTAGAGTCAGGGACACCGTTCAGTGTAAGGATAGGAAGTCATTCACTGCATTTTCAGGTTCTTTAGAGACAAATCCCTTTGGATGTGTCAGAATTGTTTGTAGCTCAGAGCAGACCTATTTGTAGCAGCTTGCTAGGTACTCAAGATTTCCGGTTTCAATTAGCTTAGTGATATTGCATCTTGCAGTCAATAGCTATAATAGCACCTGTTTTCTTTCTAACTAGGATATAAAAAAAATCATTTTCTATCTTGCATGTTTATTGGAACCTCTCTGGTGTGTGACAAATAACTGCCATAAAGCCTCTGAGATTGACGATTGCCTTACTTTTTCTTATGCACCCTTAAATGGGAAAAAAAAACCCCAGATGTTCCAAGTTTAGCTTTAGATATAATATGCAATATAGCAATTTAATAGTCTGAATTTAAATATATTTACAGGAGCTGTTTTTGTTGCTTGAATAATCTTTGTTAAGTTCAAAATATGAAGTGCTAACACTAAACATTGTTAGTGTTCTAGGTATCTCCTTTCTGAAGCCCATTTTAAGCACTAAAACCTCAGGGTCATTTCTATGATGACAAAAGGAGCAAAACACAATGTCTTCACATTTTGCCATGGAAAAGTAGGAACATCAGACCATATACAAATTAAGAGGAAAACAGGTGCTAT
This sequence comes from Eschrichtius robustus, assembly GCF_028021215.1. Classification (NCBI taxonomy): domain Eukaryota; kingdom Metazoa; phylum Chordata; class Mammalia; order Artiodactyla; family Eschrichtiidae; genus Eschrichtius; species Eschrichtius robustus. The sequence continues at coordinate 112,617,388 of NC_090845.1, forward strand.
TAGAGTCATTGACTGCAAGATGAAATATCACTAAGCTATTTGGGTCCAGAGTGTCAACTGCATGGCCAGCTTTTATATCAAAAGTATAAATTATCTGACAGCTCCACCGTCTAAGAGTTCATTGTCTGCTTGATGAGATATCACATTTATGCACTAAAATCACAATGTGGGATAGTATATATTCAAGTACCAGGTGGTGTGGTAGGGATGTGGCAGTGCTATGGAAGTTCAGAGAAGTGAAAGATCGTTTAGAGTTGAGATAGTTAAGGAAAGTCCCATGGCACAGGGTACTGAAGGGTTAGTATTTTGTGTGATAATTTATTAATTTTATAGTTTAATGAGCAAATTTCTTGGTGCATTTTATCACCACTGAATAAAGAAAAGAGTCTTAGAGAGCTAGGCTCTCTTTAATTCCAGAGGAGGAATAAATGAGATTTTATATTTTAGAGCAAGTGAGAAGTTGACTTCCTGAAGATAAACTTGTTTGGGTGAGGAAGGCCCATAGAGGGAATGACAAGTTATTGACTGTTATGAGCTAACTTGTGTTCCCCCCGCAAAAAAAAAAAAAAAATTCATATGCTGAAATCCTAATGGCCAGTACCTCAGCATATGACTGTACTTGGAGATAAGGTCTTTAAAAAGGTAATTAAGTTAAAATGAGGTCTTTAGGATGTACCCTAATCCAAATATGACTGGTGTCCTTATAAGAAGAGGAGATTATGGTGGCACAGTGGTTGAGAGTCTGCCTGCCAATGCAGAGGACACGGGTTCGAGCCCTGGTCTGGGAGGATCCCACATGCCGCGGAGCAACTGGGCCCGTGAGCCACAACTACTGAGCCTGTGCTCCCAATGCAGGGGGCCTGGGTTCGATCCCTGGTCGGAGAACTAGATCCTGCATACGTGCCGTAACTAAGAGTCTGCATGCCGCAGCGAAGATCCCGCGTGCCGCAACTAAGACCTAGAGCAGCCTAAATAAATAAATAAATATTAAAAAAAAAAAAAAAAAAGAAAAGAAATACTTTAGGGAGCCAGAGCCTAGGCTAGACAGTGGAGAACCAGAGTCGAAGCAGCATCAGGTGACTATAAGGAGAAGCAACAGGCAATGATGATTCTTAGGGAATATTCAAAAGCCCCTTAAACTCTACTACAACCATAGTAAGGGAGAAGGCACTCCCGTAAAAACTCCCAGATGACGACTGACTTTGAACTTTTCCTTGGTTGATGAGTGGTTGCTCAAACTGGATTTAATTTTACTTCAACAATGTAAATAAATAAATGTGGATTTTATTGCATCCCAACTGTTGTGGCTTAAAAAAAATTGATACTTACAAGTAGAATTCAATATGAAAGAGAAAGGCATTCCAAGCAGAGTTAATGGCATAAGACTACGAGGAAAGTGAATTGTGTGTGTGAGTGTGTGTATAGGGAAGAGGCAATAGTTGTAGTAAGAGAGCGCCGAAGTTCTGGAGCAGAAGAGATGGTGCTTGCATATTACCGATCACCTTAAATATAGGACCAAGAGGTTTAGATTTGATCTGGTAAGCCAACGGGCAACTAACAAGAGAAATGTAGAAGAAAATAAAGCATTATTTTAGGAAGATGGAAAATACCCAAGAATCTGGGTATTCTCAGGAGTGTCATAAAATTCTCATTAAAAGATCAAAAATAAAATTTATTTTAATTCTCCTTCACTTAAAACAATAACATACCTGCCATTTGGCACCCTCAGGCAGGTGTGGGAGACATGGCATGAATTCAGATGCAGGATAATAGAGCTTTGCTCGCTTAGAATTCTTCCCCAGCAGCAATGCGTTCAGTCTCAGTTGTAATCATTACTTGAGGGTCATTTATTCAGTGCCCACTCCGTGCCTAGGAGTGTGTTAGTCAATCATGCAGCACAATTTAGAGGAAAAGGGTGGGCTCGAAGTCACACAGGAGTGATCTCTACTCCTATCTCTGAGGCTTACTAGCTATGACACTTGCTTACTGTTTTTGATCTTTTTATGCTTCAGATTCCTCATATGAAAAGTGAAGGCAAGATTATAGCTGTATATATATCAGAGGCTGCTGTAATTAATAAGTAAGAAAATGTATATAAAGCACTTAGCATAGGCACTACCGGCAGGTACTTACTAAGTGTTAAAGTTAGACACAGAGTAGGACAGTGTCCCTCCCTGCACTTATCACTCTCCTTACCTGGGCCCAGGCTTACACAAGTCCTCACATTACCGATAATTGCAGGAATTCGGACCAAGCCAAGTGCTCAAATGGACAGTGACAACTCAGATTTTATTTTTGTTCATTTTCCACAGAGAAAGGAGACAGTTAAGAAAGCAGTTGTGGGGCTTCCCTGACGGCGCAGTGGTTGGGAGTCCACCTGCTGATGCAGGGGACACGGGTTCGAGCCCTGGTCTGGGAAGATCCCACATGCTGCGGAGCAACTAGGCCCCTGAGCCATAATTACTGAGCCTGCGCGTCTGGAGCCTGTGCTCCGCAACAAGAGAGGCCGCGACAGTGAGAGGCCCGCGCACCGCGATGAAGAGTGGCCCCCGCTCGCCACAACTAGAGAAAGCCCTCGCACAGAAACGAAGACCCAACACAGCCAAAACTAAATAAATAAATAAAATTAAAAAAAAAAAAAAAGAAAGCAGTTGCTTGCCAATATGTTTCTTCTCCAAAAGATGAGGTTTTTGAGACTCTTTTTCAGAAACAATTCAGTCTGTGTCCTTGAGACAGTTAATGAGATATACTAATTTGGGATAAATAGGGCTGCTATGAATTCTTGATAAGAAAACATCTGCTTGGCTCACTTTCCTTGCTTTCTAGGGAGGAAGTCAAGGTTTGAAAACAATAAGGTATGATAAGGTATGAGACACTGCCTTGAAGAAAACAATTTAAAATAACTAATTGTTTCTCGAGGCAAGCTCTAGGAGAAACAATGATTAGATCACACCAAGCAAAGAAAGATGACTTCTTGATATCCAGTGAATGAGACCCAGGGAATGCAGACAAAGAGGCTAAAATGCCATGACAACAAATAGTTAACTGGAGTCGGAAAACATTCTGCTTGCCTGAATTGAACCACTGTAACCCAAGGGAGGGGGCCTGTTTGTAACCATGGCTCATGGCCCCAGATTAATCTCATCCTTGGGAAATATGTCAAAGAAGCATGAGATGAGGTTTTAGTTTTAGTTTTGTTTTCTCTTTCTTCCTCTCTCTCTCTCTCTCTTTCTCTCCCTCTCTCCTTCTCCCCACCCTCCCCTTACACACACACACACACACACACACACACACACACACACACATACACACACTGGTTCTTTTTCTCTGGAGAACCCTGATTAATACACTACCTTACTTTCTTTTAGCTCTTATTTGCTTGGCATATATTTTCCATAATTTTATTTTCAACTTTATTATTTTATGTGTGTCTCTTGTAGACAATATATTATTGGCTTTTTAAAAATCAGGTGAAGAATGTGTCTTTGCATTGGTGAGTTTCTAAGTTTAGCATACTTATATTTATTGTAAATACTATTGTAGTAGAACTTTTTCTCCATTTATTTCCTGTTTTCCTTTTACAGTGTTATACTTTCCTTTATTTCTACTGTGTTCTTTCTTTTAACTATTAATATTTTGATTCCACATACTTGTTGAATGATTTTCATGTTTCTGCTTCATAATATTAACATTATCCTTTACTGCTTTGAGGATAATTTATTATTCTTATTTTAAACTCTTGGTCCCTTTATTCCAATAATTCTTCTTTGTGTGATATGTTTTGTTCACTTATTTGTCTTCCTTTTATGGTTCTTTTACTCCTCAGGTGTCTAGTTATTTTGGCCTTTGAGTTCTTGGTTCCATAGAGATATAATCTACCCTGTCTTGTCATATGTATTGGGGAAGGGCCAAATTCCAAGTCAGTTTGTATCCCATCTATTGCATTGGATGGTAGTGGATATGGCCCAAGAGATAGTGCCTGCCCTAGGTACCACAGAACCACTATTAAACATATCTATTTGCTGTCAGTCACTTCATTGCACAACCACACTGGTTTTGGGAAGAAGCAGCACTAAAAGTGGCAGTTTCCTTAGTCTATGAACCATGAGCTCTGAAGTTTGATGGCGAATAGGGTGAAGGAATGAATGCCCAAGACTGGCTGGTCAAGTCTGCACTTGTCCATACCAACTTCTTAAATACGAATAGGTCTTTACAGTGTCCTGACGTTCATCCATCGGCACCAGAAGAATCTGGGCTGTTACTGCCAATTTCTTTGGCAACAGATAGGCAGTGTAGAGAAGAGGTAAGAGGATACAAAAGTTCTCACTCAAACCATTCCCCTACTGTTGTACCTGGCTGATCCATAAACCAGGCTGAAATAATTTACACACACACACACACACACACACACACACACACAGAGTTCTTGACAACCACCCTTGGCTTCCCCAAGAGTTTCCTATATCTTTTGTGTTAATAGCTCCAATCCATGCTTCCGTTTCTGTGGTTACTCTAAAAAGGAATTAATTTTTGTTAGTCTCTTTTATTATTTTTCACAGATGTTAAAATACCACATGTACAAAATACTATATAAAATGACTTTGTACGCTATAAATAATAATGATAAAATACATGTATATTTATCTATTACCCAGATTAAGAAATAAAATATTATTAATGCTTTAGAAGGGCACCATGTGTCCCTTTCTATTTTAGCAAAATAGTTAGGAATGAATGCTCATACCTCAGACTGCCTGGGTTCAATTTCCAAGGTCTACTACTTGGCTGTCTTCATGAACACAGGAATATTACAAATCTGTCCTGTGCTTCATTTCCAAACATACAAAATGGGGATAATAATAATAGCACTTGCCACATAGGTTTTATTCACTACTAAATGTTAGTACATAGAAAGTATCTAGACAACTACCTGGCACATAGTGTTAGTGGCTATTATGAATATTATTATTCCCAATCTTATTCTTTAAACTGCAATGGTAACCAATATTCTGGTATTTGTGTTAATAATATGTTCTTTTTTTAGAGTTTACCACCTATATATATGTCCCTAAATAATACACTGTTTTGCATGTTACTGAATTTCTAAAAATGGAATCATACTATTTATATTCTTCTGCGTCTTGCTTTGTTTCCTAAACTTTGTGCATTTTCAGATTCATGCATTTTCATGTAGATAATGATTCCTTTATTTTTATTTCTGTCTAGTTTCTTACTCAACTGCTCATAGATACCTGATATATTTTCTGTTTCCTTCTATTATGGGCAATGTTGTTATTCTTATACAATATTCTTCTGCAGTACTCTTGTACATGTTTCCTGGTGAACAGTTCAAGAGTTTCTCTGGAGTATCTATATAAGAGTGGAATTTCTGAGTCATAGGGTATAGGATAGTCAGGATAGTCTAGATTCTGTTGTAATAAAGATCAAAATCTTAGTGGCTCAAGTGTTTATTTTTCACTCTCACAAAGTCAGAACTTTTCTGCAGGTCAGAAACATTCCTCTATTTATAGAATCAATGACCAAAATTGCTTCCATTTTGTGGTGTCACCACTGCAACACATAGTTTCCCAGTCACTGAAGCAGGCAACAAGCAATAGGAAAATGTATACATATTTTTAAATGCCTCAACCCAGAAGTGACCTGTCACTTCTACTCACATCCCATTATTCAAAACTAGTTTCATGGTACCATGTAACAGAAAGGTATCTGGGGACTGTGGGAGAACACTTGTTTGTCTGAACAACAACAAATGTCTCAGGTGTGTTTTACTAGTTTACTAGGAAATGAAAAACTGTTTTCCAAATTTGCTCTACCATTTTACCCCACAAGCAGTAAATTAGTGTTTCCATTGTCCTTATCCTGGTCAACACTTAGAACTGCCTGCCTTTTAAATTGTTGACAATATAGAGGGTGTGAAATGGTATCTCAGGTTTAATTTGCAGTTTTATGATGACCAAAGAAGTTGACAGTCTTTTCGTATGTTTAGGGGTCGTGTGTGCTTCCTTTTCTGAAATGCCTATGCATTTTACTCAATTAAGAAGGACTTGTCTTTTTTTTTTCAATTTATTGAGAAATAATCGATATACATCACTATATAAGTTTAAGGCATACAGAATGATGCTTTAATTTACACGTATTGTAAAATGCTTACCACAATAGGTTCAGTTAACATTGATCATCTCATATAGATATAAAAAAATAAAATGAAGAAAGCAAAAATTTTTTCTCCTTCTGATGAGAACTCAGGATTTACTCTCTTACCAAATTTCCTATATATATGTTTCCTTAATAATTTTTGGAATTCACTGTCTACTCCCAGATATCAATCATTTTTTAGTTGTATCTATTACAAGTTTATCTCCCCAGATTCTTTTTTTTTAACATTATCTGTGCTTTATTTTGATAAAAAAGAGGTTCCTCTTGATTTTATTGTAGTCAAATTTATCTGTGTTTTTCTCTATGGACTGAGCTTTTTATGTCTTAAGAAGTTCCTTTAATGAGGTCTTCAAATTATTCTCCTCTCTTATCTTCAAAATATTTTTAGTTTTGCCTTTCATATTTAATTTGTGTGTACACTGTAATCCTAGAGGTTAGTATTGGTTTTCATACTTTCCCACCACATGGATAATCAAAACTCTTTCATTTATCCACTGATCTGCAGTGTCACCTTTATTTTAAATCATATGTATTCTGTTCCACTGGTTTGTCTACCAGAGAAAATACCACTTTGTTTTTATGACGATGTTTTAGAATATGTCTCGATATTTTATGGTGTAAGTCCCTTCCATGTTTTTCTTCTTTAGGAATGTCTTGGTTATTCTTGGCCTTTTGTTCTTACATACATGTTTTAGAATCTGTTTATCAGTATGTTGACTGGGATGTCATTGAATCTATAAATGTTGGGAACCTGATGTGTTTACAATACGGAGTCTTCCTGTCCAAGAATGTGGTATATTTATCCATTTATTTTCATCATCAAGGTGACTGAATATTTTGGTATGAACACATCGATCACCCTTTTAATTATTTCGTCTATGATTTTACCCAGATTTCATATCAAACTACTGGTCTTTAGTGTACAGAATTTACCTTCATTTAATTTTGAACCTTAAAGTTCTGTTTGTATGCCTTACACCTCTATCCTCAAAAAATTAATCAGACAATTAGTAAAAGATGAACATTATAATATGCCAATTCTTTATATTTTAATGGAATTATTTAAAGCAGTCAGGTGCTTTCTTTAAACTCACCTGAAATTTAATTATCTCTTAACCTGTGCCTACTACTCATTCTGGTATGAGGCCCACTCTCAGAGACAGAGAAGGCAGAAGCACAATAGGAACAAAGCAGTCACTTCTACTTTTTTTTTTTTTCCTGTCAACTTCAAGCATCAGACCCTCCTTGCTCCTCTCTTATTGGAAATACACCTTTTAAAGCCCTTTTATGAATCTTAGCCCTTTGTGTAAGCCCACATTCACTCTGAATCTTAGTCTTTCTGCTCCTATTCTTATATCTCATGCCACTCATATAATAATTATCAGTTATTTATCCTTTTCTTCTTCCTTTGAATAATTTCTTATGTTCATAATTACACCTTTGAGTGTTTCTTCTATTAAGTCTCTCCCTTCTTTGGTTGCAGGAAATGGAGTCAGCTATATTTTTTCCTTGAACTTTTTGACTGTACTTTTCTATATTTAGGGTTCATGTCAAACCATCCTGCATAGGTAGCACATGTTCGGCATGGAATTTTAGTGGAGCATTCTGAAGGATTGTCTCAAGGAGAGAGTAATCAGAATCGGAGTTGCAGGCCAGAGACTGTGGACCCAGGATAGTGATGTACCTGGGATTGAAAGAAGTTGATCACATAGAAAAAAACCACCTTTACTCTCAATTTTGCTTCAGGCTGACCTGATGGGAAAATCTCCTACTAAAACTGAGCCCTAACTAAATAGTGCATCCAGTTACCTGGGTTTAAACTATATCATGGGAAACTGTCATGTCAGACTATTTTCCTAAGTAGAGCTACATGCTTCAATTCAAATTGTTGAGGAAGGTCTGTAGTCTAATGCTGTCAGACATTAGCCTCTGGCTATGCTGACAATCTGGATAGTAGACTCATATCCACATTCAGAAAAGAAGTTCAAAAACGCATTCTAATTCTCTTAGCTATCTAAAATGCTATTTCAGGTAGATAGAAGCTGTGCTTGCCATATTCTAGTGTTGGTTCCTCAGTATCCTTTTTTTCCCTCTTCAAACATAAGTGCTGCTTATTTTTACCTAATCTGATTTGCTGTATTCCAGAAATATTTCTATTAGTAAGATTCGTCCATGGAAAGAGAGGCCAGAAAATAAAAGGGAATTGCACTATTTTTCTTTTCATGAGGACTCATCTCATTTCACTTTCTCAGAGTGTGAAACTCAATTCACTATAACTTCTACACTTCTTTCTACATTTTGCCTTATCTTGTCTCCTTCATTAGCTTTCACTTGATTGTAGACTGGAGATAGAATATAAGCAAGTAGGATAGTGGAGGCAAAAAAACAGTAGAAGCAAGAAGATGCTGTAAGATTCAGAGTAACTGAGCAAGACTAGAATTGTCCAGTGGCTAAACTGTTACATCTCAGTTTTTATAGTGACCTGCACCAGTGATTTTCAAGCTTTGTTCCAAATATATCCTAACCCCTAGGGAGAGTCTCAGACTTCCAAGTAATATCTAAAAAAATACCCGAGTTACAAGTAATAACTCTGTGGGGTTTTTTTTAACTGGAGTATAATTGCTTTATAATGTTATGTTAGTTTCTGCTGTACAATGAAGTGAATCAGCTATATGTATACATATATCCTCTCCCTCTTGGACCTCCCTCCCACCCCACCCCCATCCCACCCATCTAGGTAATCACAGAGCACAAGCTGAGCTCCCTGTGCTTTATAGCAGGTTCCCACTAGCTATCTATTTTATTCATGGTAGTATATTTATGTCAATCCTAATCTCCCAATTCGTTCCACCCTCCCCTTAATTTTTAAAATAACATAAATTTGTTTATTTGTTCAGTAACAATATATTGCATACCTATTATGCATCAGGCATAATTGTGGAGACAATGTTAAGACCAACAAGGACCTGGTTCATTGATCCATGGTAATTATTCCAACCTGATTAAAATACTGCTCATGTATGCCGAGTCCTGAAAAAAGGACACCCTCTTTCACTCAAATCAAATATAAACTGAGGGCACATTCCTGCTATGAGGATTGGATAACTAAATGTCTGCTTCACAGGCCTGGAAGTAGGCCAACTATCTCCCTATACCTTGGGCTAGAAATCACATATATTTGCTTTCAGGTCAGACAGACTCTGGTTCTCTAATTTTTACTTAACCCTAATTGATGTTACTGAAATTTTCATCTTCATAGTGCAAGATCAATATAGTTGGGCCCCTTTATCAGGCTGGCATCTGGAAACAGTATGAAAATCTGCCTTATAAGCTTTTCACATTCATAATTTTACCTTTGGACAGACATGATTTAACCTACTTAAGTATTAGTGAGTGATTTTTTTTTTTAATAATGGCATTCTAAATGTTAAAAGACCAATTTTGGAAATTAAATAATCCTCTTTTTTATTGAAGTATAGTTGATTTACAATATTATACTAGTTTCAGGTGTATAACATAGTGATTCAATATTTTTATAGCTTATACTCCATTTAAAATTATTATAAAATATTGGCTATATTTCTGTGCTGTAGCCCCATTTTAAATATCTAAATATATATTTGAAAACTTGATGGGATCTTTGGCACCAAGAAATTTAGTGAATAATTCAAAGCATCTATTATGTCATGATATCGGTGGCATGGAGAGATGATCTTTCACTTGTACTTTTAAAAAGTAACCTGAGGATATATATTTGTCCCCTCTGCTATATCAGTCAATCAGAGAACTGATATCTTTCTATATGCAGAAATAACACATTGCCATTGTTGTAGCTGAAAATATTAAAATTTAAATTACATTCCACCCTGCTGTCAAGATTGTATTAACCAAACTTAAATATACAAAAAATGACAGTACAATAAAATACGGAGTATGATAAATCACTAAGCTTCTCTATTTCATATATGTGGAGAAAGGGTTGAATTAAATGCTTGAATCTCCCTGCTCAAACTTGTCTGAATGTCCCAACATTTATAGAAAAGTGGGGGAAAAGAATTTAAATTAGCATCCAATTCGACCCTTAGAATACATTTCTGGCTGAGGCAGAAGTTATCTTCACAGTAGCACTAAAATCAATTTAAAATTTACATTCACCGTAGGCCAAGTGGTGGTGGGAATGGGATGTGTACTGAAGAATTTAATTGAACAGCTGTTCTAAGAGCAGAATATCTAAGAGTCACACTGATTAAGGGACTCGAATTGGATCTAGATGTTAAGATGTGTCACTTTTTTTAAAATTAATTAATAAATTTATTATTGGCTGCTTTGGGTCTTCATTGTTGCACGCGAGCTTTCTCTAGTTGCGGTGAGCGGGGGCTACTCTTCGTTGCGGTGCACGGGCTTCTTATTGTGGTGGCTTCTCTTGTTGCAGAGCACGGGCTCTTGCGCGCGGGCTTCAGTAGTTGTGGCACGTGGGCTCAGTAGTTGTGGCACACAGGCTCAGTAGTTGTGGCTCGTGGGCTCTAGAGCGCAGGCTCAGTAGTTGTGACACACGGGCTTAGCTGCTCCGCCGCATGTGGGATCTTCCCGGACCAGGGATCGAACCTGTGTCCCCTGCATTGGCAGGCAGATTCTTAACCACTGAGCCACCAGGTAAGTCCCAAGATGTGTCACTCTTTTATCCAATATCAGAAATACAGCAGCAACGGCTAACTTACTTCCCTTCTACTCATAATCATAATGGGGAATTTCATAGTACGTCATGGCAGATAAGTAACTTCTATGAAACTTGGTAAACTGGTACCGTTCCTCAACAGCCAAATAAAATGTTACTTTCATAGCTAATAAGGTGTAACACTTTCTGTAATATATTCAAAATATATTTATGGAACACCTACTAAGTTAGTGGTACTGATCTATTTGCCAAGAAAACAGATATGAGTAATACTGATAATAAGTACCAACATCACAACAGTTAGCAACTCATGTAATGCCTACTATGGGCAGTCTGATAGGTGGTTTATATATAATCTTTCATTTAATCCTCACAGCAGGCTTATGAAATAGGGACAATTATTACTACAATTTTAACGATGAGGCATGGGAGCTGGCTTAAGTGAGTGACTTTCTCACAAGCACAAATGCAGTAAGTAGTACAGCTGAGATTTAAACCCAGGCAGTCAGCTTCAGTCTGCAGTCTCACAGAACTGATAGTTTAGTTGGAGGAGACAGACAATAAAACATAAATAAATACATTAATCAACAAGAGAGTTTCAGCTAACAATAATTGTTACAAAGAAAATAAAACAGGACAATGGCCGGGGGAAGTAATATTAGATAGGCTGGGGAGAGAAGGTACACATTGCATTCAACAAATATTCACTGAGCATGCACAATGTACCAAATGCTACTCCAAGCCTTAGGCATCCATGGCGAAGAAACAGACATAGCTCCTATGCCCATGGAGTTTAGGTTATGGTAGAAGAGACCATTAAAAAATAATCCCCGAAATAATCATACACTTATAAATTATATTCACAATTTTATGTTGTGTTACAAAGGAAATATAAAGGAGTAGAATGAGGGATGGTAACAAGAAGAGTTGATTTAGACTGAGAGGAAGTGGTCAGGTACAGCTTCTCTGAAGAAGTTCCACTTAAGATAATGTCCTAAAGAATTAATGGAAGTTAAACAGCTCAGGAGGCGAAGACTATTCCACAGTACGGGAAAAGTATATGTGAAGTCACTAAGGTATGATAGAACTTGATGCTTTCAAGGAACTTAAAGAAAGCCATTATGATTAGACCATAGAAATTAAGGAAGGAATGTTGAGAGGTATCAAAAAATCACGAGGTTGCTGGGTGGATAAACAGTTAGAAAGAGCAAGTTTAGAAGAAGGAAGACCCAGTTAGGAAAATATGCCTGTACTCCAGCTTGGAATTTCTCTTGCTCTCATTTAAATCCAGTTGTATGTTGGGCCTTAGTCACCCCATATGGCAGAATTTGGAAGAGGTTCAAAAATGGGGAACTCTAGTAATTCTGAGCATAGAAGAGAAAGACAAAGGTTAAAGGTCACAGAATATTTTATTAACTACTATAATCCCAGTGCTAGGAACACAGTAGATACTCAGTGATAGTTTGGAGAAGTGAACTAAAGCAAACAAGCCTAGAGAATGTGAATACACAATTATTCACCAGACTAAAATATAAGGCCTGGAGAGATTCCCCACCCTACACTGAATCTTCAAAGAAGTTGGTCCAGCTACATGATTCCCAACCTTTCAGGTGCATAAAGAATTGCCTGGGGAATCTTGTTATAAATGCAGATTTCCATTTAATAGTTTGGAGAAGAGAACCTTTGATTTTGCATTTCTAACAAGTTCCCAAGTGATGCTGATGTTGTTAATCTCCTGACCGACTACACTTTGAGTAGCATTTAACTACTACCCAAGTGATTCGTATGCACACTAAAGTTTGAGAATCACTGGCCTCAAAGACCTCTAATTAGGTTCCTTTTCAACCCTTGGATTTGCTAATTCTAGTAAGTACTTTTAGGACAAGTGAAAAAGATTGGGATTATTAAATTATTTTTCCCAAAAGAAACGTGGCTGAAAACATCAATTAATCCAAGATGAATTTGGAAAATTCAAAGACTGACAGATTCACACATAATGGGCCGTTAAGAGAAGCTGGACACACTCTATAGCTACCTTACCTCTCTGTTTTGGGCAGAAATAATTGCCTATGGCATGGACGTAGCACAGCTCTAAGTTAACGGTGAAATAATTGTTTTGTCTACTGTTCATCTACATTGATTCTTTTAAGTGCACGACACGGCTTTCTGTTCTCTGCCTATCAGGTGCTTAGCCAGACTTCCCTGTGGACCCAATTCTGCTGCAGTCACTGGTTGCTGGCTTATGACCCAAGGGGGTAGCCAGATGAGGACAGAGATGCCTTTTCCAGCTGTCACTCATCTGCATAAAATCAGGCATAGGTGTCTGGGACTAAGGCAGACATTTATCTTCCACCTCTGGGAATAAGCAAAGTCTACCATTTTCTGTTCTACAGCATGGCCTTCTCTAGAGGAGCTTGTCCTTTGGCTACTTTATTTCCCTTCAAGACTGCCTTAATGTTAACCTAAAATTGGTCTCTCCATCAATAAAGTTGATATTAAAAAATACTCTTCCTAGCTTAAAATAGCATTTTTCTGTTCTTATTTGTGTTAAGTGGGAGGTGCAGGCAAGGAGTTGGAGTGCTTTCCAGAATATATAGTGTGGGCCAAAGTAGTCTCTAGCTATGACCCAACCTGATCCGTTACCAACATTAGCTATTACTCAGTTCATATCTACCATTTCCCTTCCAGGGAAAGTCCACAGTTCAGTACATAAGCCAGTTTCTCCTGACTGGCATATTGTCAAGCACTTAACATAACCAGCTTTTTAATGACCATTTCTTAGAGGGAAATCTCCAGAACAGTGATTCTCCAACTTCGTAGTACACTAGAATCACAGGAAGAGTTTTTAAACATCCCAATACCCTGTATTATTCCTTTCCCAAGAAAAGCCTGTACTTTTTAACTGTGGATATTTAGAAACAAAGCTCTCAGATGAATTTTTTAAAATGATATCTTTGGTAATTGCAATGGGGAAGAAACAGGGGAAAGGAGATAGCCTTAGACCAGTGGTTCTCAACTGGGGGTAGTTTTGTGCTCCAGGGATACATGGCAACATCTGGAGATACTTTCGCTTGTTAAAATTGGGGAGGTGAGTGGTGCTACTGGCATCTAATGGATTGAGTTCAGGATACTGCTAAATATCAACCCAAAATGCCAATAGTGTCGGAGTTTAGATATCCTGCCTTAGACGGACACAGCCTAGTGGCATCCCACATATCCCACCTCATGGACATTTTCCAACGTGATATAAAATTAGTGCCTGTCATGATCAAAATGAACAAATCCCATCCAAATGCACCCCACTGGCTTGACTTTAGGGGTATTTCTAACGTTCATTATATATGTATCACAATCCATCTCGTGTGTGTGTGTGTGTGTGTGTGTGTGTGAGAGAGAGAGAGAGAGAGAATGAGATTATTAGTGATTTAGATAAAACAGCATAACAGTGGTACTTGGAACGGGCAGGAGAATCCGCCACTGATTTGGGATCTCACTTCTATTAACAAAACA